>NW_027096833.1:12478-40000 GCF_019320115.1 Miscanthus floridulus | reverse complement strand
ATGTACTGTCGTCGAATGGCATTGAAAAGATTCAGTGGCATAGGATATTACCTAGTCACCGTCCACCGGGGGAGGAAGGTGCCATCGCCGTTCTTAACTGTTACCGTATTAAGAGGGCGATAATCCATACACATCCGCGGAGTACTATCTTTCTTATTCACAAAAATGATTGGACAACCTCATGGTGAAGAACTAGGATGGATGAAATCTTTTTCCATCAACTCTTCTAGCTGCTTCTTCATCTCAGCCAATTCCATCGGAGCCATGCGGTACGGGCCTCTGGAGATAGGGGCAGTACCAGGCTCTAGCTCAATGGAGAATTCTACCTCTCTGTCCGGTGACAACCCAGTTAGATCTTCGGAAAAAACATCTAGGACCTTACACACCACAGGGATGGGGGTAAGATCAGGAGGGGCTTCAGCATGGGCAGCAACAGGTAAGACTGGATCTGAGGGTACAAACAGAGACATCATATCCTCAGAAGACGAAAGCTGTAACTCGACACTTCTCCGCTTCATATCCAATACTACCCCATACACCCGCAACCAGTTCATTCCAAGAATAACATCAATGCCTTGCCCCGTCATTACCATGAACTATAGGCGGTAAGTGTGGGTGGCTAATACCAAGCTTATTGTGTCCGTTCGGGTATTGATGAACATTTACGAACCCACAGTACGGATTCTATAGGCATACGGTATAGCCATAAGTGGTAAGTTGTGCCGATCTATAAATCACATGCTCATAAAGAAATACGATGCACCAGAATCGAACAACACATAAGTTGGATGGGAATCGATGGTGAACATATCAGCCATCACTGGTTCCTGCTGCAATATCTGCCCCGCATCTGTGAAATGCACCTGTCCGGATCTGCTGGGCACTTTCTTCTTGATTACGGTCCTCCTGACAAGCCTGGAGTTCGCTGACGGTTGAGTAGACTGAGCTGGCTGGTTTTGGGGACAAGCTCAGGAATAGTGGTCATCTTTGTCACACTTGAAGCAAGCACCAGGCTTGTTTCCAAATTCCAGGCAAGGTGGGACCTGCTGTCCCTAAGGCTGCTGGGGCTGCACCTGCTGCGTGGAAGCACGATACTGTGTGGAAGAAGTCTAAGAAGTTTGTTGGGGCTGCCAAAATGAAGGCCCACCTGATGATTGATAGGGCCCCATCAGACAACCTATACCTTTTGAGTATAAGGGTGGCTGGAAGACCCTGCAGCCACCCGCTTCCTCTTCCACTCTGCCTGGGACTGAAAACCCTCCATGGCAATGGCGGCGTTCATCAATACCCCGAAGGTCTGATAGTTCGCCGTGTACAGCTTCTCCTGAAGGATGGAAGAGAGACCACGAAAGAAGCGGTCCTTCTTATCGTCAGTGTCCACATGAATGCTAGCATACTGGGACAAGTGATTGAACTTATTAACATAATCCATCACTGTTATACTCCCCTGACATAGCTCCAAGAACTCAGTCAGCTTCCAGTTGATGACACCAGCAGGGATATAGAACTCTCTGAATGCTGTGGTGAACTCCTGCCAGGTTGCCAAATGATCTGGCTACTGCATGGCATGGAAGGTATCCCACCATGCACTTGCGGACCCCAATAGTTGTTGCGCTGCAAAGCGCACTTTCTGCTCATCAGCCACATTGAGCAACATAAACTTCTACCCTAGGATGCGAAGCCAGTGCTCCGCATCCAGGGGCTCATCTGTCGGTGTGAAGGTGGGCGGGTGGGTCTTGAGGAAGTCCTGGTAAGAGGAGGGCTCCTCAGGACGGCGGGCACCACCCCTGTTCCCACCATTGCCCCCGTGGTCTCCGCGGGCGAAGCCCGCGATAGCTTGTGCCATGATCTCCATGGCATGGGCTGTCTCTTGGTGAGCAGCTAACAGCTCCACCATCATCTCTGCGTGGGTCATCGGAGACAGCAGTGGTGGTGGCGGAGGAGGAGCCAGAAGTGGAGCCCCATGGCTCTCTCCTGTTGTGCTCATGGGCCTGGCCACTCTCACCTTGGCCCTCGCCAAGACCGTGAGCCGCCCCAGCACTGGTGCTCCCACGTCCAGACCTTAGATTCATCTATAAGAGATAGGAATCATTCATTTAGAACAACCTTCTCGATCAGAACAAGGAATTGGAGAAATGGCAGCACATTTAATTAAAAGCATTCTTTTCATTAATCCTATCACTTTACTAATCCAATTATACGTGTAGGGGGGATTTTAGTTTAAGCAAAATGCTATTATCATGATGCATGTATCGTTCTATATGTTCACTCAAGCCGGAATATAGCGGTATTCGCAAAAATTTTCGGCACATCGCACACTCACTTTCCGTATGCTAGACGATTTCTTACGCAACGTAAGTTAGTGTACCTATAGAAAATTGATTAGATAAGACCAGTGCCGCTATCCTAGATAGACCATATTGCTAGGGCTTATACTTATTAAACCAACTTAATCGCATCCTACTTTTCGCAAAACTTTTGTTGGTCAAATTTTTAAGTTTTGAAAAAGAATGATGAAACTCGTAACCATTATTGGCTCTGATACCATCTGTGGCAGAACCGCCCGAAATAACACACTTACGGAGTTGCTCGTCTTCCGCCAGACACTAAGCACCCCGAAAGCAAGCTACAGCGGGCGGTATCCGTCGGGCACACCCGAAGGGAGAACCCAAAAGATCCATATTTTTTCCAAGGATCTAATAATGAGAACGAGTTATAATATAGGTCCATTTCATACATCAGAGTTCCTTAAAAGTACATTATTACAATACCAAATGTCAGAGTGCGGAATGATAAACAACGGAATTTAAAGTAAACATCTAGCGATAAGAACGAGGATCCGTCTGAGCCCATCAGAAGAATCCTCCACACAAGGGTACTTCTCATGCATCACCTGCAACAGGGGTAAGTAAACCCAGAGTACATAATGTACTCGCAAGACTTATCCGACTAGTGGGAATAATTTTTCGACTCTAAGGAATATGATAAGCTTTATGGTTTGCTGATTTTCTTTTAGCAGAAAGCAATACTAATAGTGAGTCCTTATTTATGTTATTATTATCAGCCACATTAAGTTATTATCTATCCAGTCTATATAAGCACTTGTTCTACTTTCAAGGAAGGGTTGAGCAATCACTTCCATTTCATCACCTTTCATCTTTCAGTTCTTACTACGGTGCTAGACACAAAACAAGCCGTACCGGATCTCCCGGTGATTCGTGAATCAATGTGTCCAACTGGGTGCCCCGAAAACACACGCCCCGCTTGTAGCCCAGGCACAAGCAGGACTAACACATCGTAGGTCCTCGTCCAAACTTGGACTCCAAGCCCCCACTCCTGAGTCTAGGACTCAGTGCGGTGCAAGGACCTCCACTATCTCCGCCTCCCATCAGTCTGTCCGGAAAGAGCCGGATCCACGATAAGAGAGCAACAAGTCTTTCTTGCGCTCATATCCAAGTATGCGTTTGGGACAATAAATCTATGACTTGCCCACGATGCCTTATGCAACGACCGATCCTTAATTGATATAGACAGGGAAAAAGTGTAATCGAGCTATGCCTAGTGGCCGCAGACACAACCCCTTACACCCACCAGTACCCAAACCATATCTCTGCCCAGTCACCATTTTCTTTTCCATCATTTTATCATGAGTGATCATATTTATCACCTATTTGCGAGTAACAGCAGGTTACTGACGCTATCGATATCCTGATCATAGCATCTACTCGACCTACACTAGTAGGACTCATGGGTAGATATATTTATGCATGTAGTTTCCATAAAATGCTTGTAACTTAAATGCACATCATATATATATATATATATATATATATATATATATATATATATATATATATATATATTCAGTGATCATAAAAATAAGGGTTATGCACCGGGGCTTGCCTTGGGCAGGCGATGAGTTAGTAAGGTCAGCACCAAAAGGCTCCGGGGCTCCTTCTTGCATGAGGATCTCCTCCTCGTACTCTTCAATCACTTTATCGTACTCCTGTTCATCGATGGGCACGAAATCTATCAGCTCGTGATCTATATGCATGAAATAATGGTGCAATGCTTAGTAATATAACAACAATAACTCTTAAAATAAAAGTACATCTGTTTAACTACTAAGCTAGTGCTACCGACCACGGTACCAATCTATCTATTGTTACCGATAACAAGTTTGAAGTATGACATTCATTATTATTATAGCAACTATAGGTATTCTTACTCCTAATGCTGATTTACGCTATATATGATAAAGCAAGGATAATGGCTACTCTATTTATCATCCTACTCTAGGGCTACAAAATTTACAGCAAGTACATAATAATCTAGTGAGGCTCCTGTAAAATTTTCATAGCTATAGCTATCACCAATTTTCCATAAATATTCCTATAATATTAATCTACATAATACTAAGCTCTTTAGTTTGAATTTATGAAACTACCATCGTCATAGCTAACTGTAATCTAACTGTACTAACAAGTAGATGGTAAATTTTGCGAACCTAATAAAATTGGTTTCACTATTTTTGGACATCTACACGATTTACTATAATTTATCAAAGTTTAGCTCAAACTAATATTGAATAAATATGCACGGATTTACAAAAAAATAGAAAACTGATTTCTAACTCCGCGGCCCACGCGAGCGCTCCGGCCCAACCCACGACTCCCGCGTGCGCACTTGTGCAGCGCACCGGCATGGCCCAGCTTGGCACAACCCACGCGCGTCAGCGGCCCACGGGGGAAAAGACCCCCGCGCATGCCACATCATGCAAAAGAGCCCTTGGATTCCCATCAAATAGCAACACAGTCCATTCCACTATTCCCTCCTCTCACTAACTCTAGCACTTAGCCCCTTGGTTAACTTCAAATTTGTGTCGCGACGTCCCTGGCCGAACTTAATAGAGCCGCGACCTCACCAGCCAAACACCGGCGGGCACCGACCACTCTAGCACACACCAGCATCCCCACGAGCTTCCTCATGCCACACATAATGGATTGAGGTAACGCACGCCTAGAATGGCGCACCACACAAGCGTGGCCACATGCCGCGGCGATCTCTGGCCGCGGTAGCCCGACGCCGGTGAAATCACCTATTCGAACACCTCTACTACTACTCAGTGACCATTTGTAGGCTGCGTTAAACAATGTAAAAGTCCTGATTGGTCTGCTACTACCTTCAAACGCGTCGGCCACGGAAACAACATCTGCCTACGTCCGTCGGGGACGGCTATGCGCTCCGGCGAACCTGGGCCCTAATTGAGTCAACCAGCTACCCTAGGAGCAAGAGGACCTCAGCAGCGGTGTGACGGATGGAATGGGCGAAGGCACGAGGCTCGACAAGATGGTCGACCATGAACACAGGGTGACTCTAGTTCCCGACGAGGACAGCGACGGCGTCTCAGGTGACCCACGGCTCCATTGGCGAAACTACTGCACGAGCGCGATAACCAAGTCAACTATTACTCAAGGCATAGCCTAATTGAAACAGTGAAGCACCACACGACGCTCTGGCCATGTGCCCGCTTTGGTGGCCATGGTGGACTACCGCGAGGGGAACACCCAGCCTCACCTCACTGTAGGCCGAACGAACATCGGGATGACTTCACTCGACAGCTAACTACCTGAGCTCGTAGTGTGCACCCGTAATTGGAAAACGGTGGAGTGTGTGAGGCCAATTGCAGGAGCGGCGCCTACGGACTTATGGCGGCCGGCGACGGCAAAATTTCAAATTGGCGCTCCTCCCTTTTACCACCGCCACAGTGACTGGTTTGGCACGATGTCGTCCTACCACTCGACCACCAAACATGCTCGGTACAAAGAAAGGGGGCCAGCGCATCGATTCAGCTTTGGCGTGGCTCGGCCGGCCGGTGACCTTCCAGGCAACGTGACTGGCACCTTTGGTGTGGCCTTGAGTGCAAGCGTGAGGATAAGGCAAGCAGGATGAGCCCACACACGCACACCGCCGATGTCAACAGAAGCAGTAGCAGGGCGGCAGCACCAGATGGCGCACAATGCATGCAACACGACACGACACGACGACGAGCAGTAGCCACGGGTGGACGCACTGAAAGAGGAGCAGAGCAGCCAGGCATAGCCAGGCCCAGCGCGCGCACGTGAGGAGACCTAGGCTGGCAGCGTAGGGCCAATGCGCGGGCGTACACGCGTAGGTGTGATGACGGCTGGTGCGGGAGCATACGCGGCATGCCCGAGCAGCAGCGCAGCGCAGCCAGTAGGGTGAGGGCAGTGGTTGGGACGGCCAGTGCGGTGGCCCACGCGTGGCGTGCTCGGACAAGCGCATTAGTGGCGACACGGCTGGCTCGATAGTGCTCGCTGGTGGCCAGCAGCGGTGCCAGGCAGAGGCAGTGACCGTGACTAGTGCTGGCTTTGGTTGAAACTATGTGACGTGCATGCTTTTTAAAGCTGTTGAAAAATCCTACCCGATGGTCCAAACGCCAAACCAATTCATCTATACGCAAGAGGGTACGTAGGGCTATCGACCTAAGCCATGACATCTCGCCACTTCCTAAGCCGACCGCTCTACAAAAAGTGCCAAACATGGCTTAGTCGACCTAATTTCAGACTTAACGTGAAATGAATAAACCTCGAATGGTTTCATGTCGAATTCCAATTTCTGAGCTTCTTGACATATTAGCTAGCGAACCTCGTCCTTGACCGCACGTATTTCATCGTCGCCTACAAAGTTCGTACTACAAACTTTATCAAAGTTCGCATAAATGTTCTATAGTATTTTTGTTCGATAAAAAATTCGCTTAGAATACTAAACAATATTAAGCGACATGAAGCGTAACATTTGTTTCTTATTTCGGATGAACGTTTCAAGTGTCGTACATTGATTTATACTTTATGTTACATATATTTACACATAAGTATGATGCTCATGTAGTGTTTTAGCAAAAACTGTACAACGTAACACCGAGGGTGTTACAAATCTACCCCCTAAAACAAAATTTCGACCCAAGATTTCATGTGCCTAGTGTGAGAAAGAGATAGGAAATACATTTTGGCGTAGCAACTAACTATCAGAGCTGGCGAGGAGGTGGGGGCAATGTTGTAATAGGTAACTCTCTTGTTCCCAAGTGGCTTCATCCTCTGAATGGTTTTGCCACTGCACCTTGTAGAACTTTACCACTCTGTTCCTGGTCACTCTCTCCTTCTCATCCAAGATTTTGACCGGGTGCTCAACGTAAGTCAAATCTGGCTGGAGGGTAAGCCCTTCAATTTCCACAGCTTCATCTGGCACTTGTAGACATTTCTTCAATTACGATACATGGAACACATTGTGTACCACAGATAAGATATCAGGAAGCTGGAGACGATAAGCAATAGGGCCACACTGCTCCAACACCTGATAAGGACCCACATATCGGGGGGCTAGCTTGCCATGGATACCAAACCAATGCACCCCCCTCATAGGAGACACCTTGAGATACACATAATCTCCAGGTGCAAACTCTAAGGGCCTTCTTCACTTATCGGCATAAGACTTCTGTCAGCTTTGAGCTGCTTTCAAGTGACTCCGAATACTGCTCACTTGATCTTGGGCCTCTTTGATGAATTTAGGCTCAAAGTACCCATGGTCTCCCACTTCAACTGAGTTGAGTGGTGTCCTACACTTTCTTCCATATAGAGCTTCAAATGGTGCCGTGCAGATGCTTTCTTGGTAGCTATTATTGTAAGAGAATTCAGCAAACTTTAGACATTCATCCCACTTCTTAGGAAAAGAAATGGCACAAGCTCTCAACATGTCCTCGAGCACCTGGTTCACCCTTTCTGTTTGGCCATCAGTCTAGGGTGATAAGCTGAACTGTGGAGGAGACTAGTCCCAAGACACTCCTGGAGCTGCTCCTAGAAATGGGAGACAAAAATAGATCCCCTATCAGAGATGATAGTAAGGGGAACTTTATGTAGGGTCACAATCCGATCAAAGTATATCTCAGCATACTGCTCGTGTAGAGACCCTGCCGAGCGAGTGGGATGGGCGCCGTCGCCTCTAGATTCTAGAACGGCTGTTGCCGACAAGATGGCCATGCGCCGACGAGAAGGGGCGCGGAGGGGCCGAGGAGGACCGCGGTGAAGGCTATCGCCGCCACCTTAGGAGGCACTGAATTTTTTTTCTGATCCAAATGCGGAGGAGAGAAGTAATATAGGACCGATTGTTTAGGCCATCGGTTAACGGATCCACACAATTGACCCGCTAATCAACTTGACGCCCGTCTTTGTGTGCGGGAGGAGAGAATACACATGTGCATGTAGGTGGGAGTAACTACTCCTAGGGAGTAGGAAATATATATATACTAGGTAAATGCCCGTGCATTGCAACGGGAACACATAATACCACGATAACATATGTATGAACGTATGTTATACTGTTATCTAAAATAGATACCGCAATCATAATGTTAGGTTCATAAACCTGGGGTCCCCAATGGGCCTGCTTCCCAGCAACAACTCGGCCCAGTAGATGGCGTAGCAACAACGCGCACCTCCTGGGCTGGCCTAGTTACCTAACTCCTGACCAGGAGAACGATCCGGTCTCCGACCGGAAGGCCTGGACAAGAAGGGGACATAGTCCAACTCCGACCTTCTTTTCTGACCTGGGATACGTCGGACCTCTGCTCATGATTCTTTCCCGACTAGGAACAACCGACCGGGGACGCCTGCTCGGTGAGGACCCAGGGATCAGGTGGAGCAGATAAGGTAAGGTGCTCAAGTCAAACCGCAATATCGAGGACCGTACCCTACCATACCCTACACACCTGCAGGACAGTGCCACCAGGCCATGCCAGACGGGTACTATGTAATCTTCCAGGCATGTCAGAACCCAAATAGTGTTGTGGGCCCGACATTTGTCTTACAGTATTATAGGCACCGACATTTACCATACCAGACAAATATGGTAAAACCTACCAGACGCATCTGGGCATGAACAGTATTATGGACGCCGATAATCGTCTTGTACCCGATGGCATGAGCAATAAGACTAGGTAGCACACGTACACGCTCTCTCTCTCTCTCTTCCTCTCTAACTTGTAAGGCCATCCTCTTCACCTATAAAAGGGGATGTGCTCTCTCCCAACTAGGATGGATGCTGGATTCTCTCTCTAGATCCGGCTCTAAAGAACCTGAGCATTCGAACAGCTCCACAGCTCTAGATCTCAACAGCTACACAAAGCAAACACTCTAATACTTAGCGCACGTTAGAGCACCTATCACTCTTAACCACTTGGTTTAGAGTCCAACCGGGCCTCTAACACCCGCTTCTTATTTCATACCTGTTTATAACCCCACAACAAACTTTGAGCACCTAGGCTCATGAATAAAGTCACCGACCAACCAAAACTAGACATAGGGCACGTTGCCTGAACTAGTATAAATCATATGTCATTAAGTGCTAGGCCACATCCGATCACAACGTACGGCAAAACTAAAACTATTTACTTGTTGGTCACTGAAAGTGCATTTGCCCACTATGTGAGTTTTGGTGTATTGATGACATCTAAATTAGGGACTAATGTAATCTTAATGAGACATGTCGCAGCTATTAGTCCCATGAAAGAATTAAAGAGTTGATCAAGATGAAATAGTATCCCTCAATTCTTGAAGTTGAAAAGGCGGACGAACTCAAAACGCTCTCCAAAGGTTTTAATTTTGTTTTTTTTGAGTTTAGGATCCGCTGCACTATAAAGAGGGATGCAAATTTAGTTGGTCTGAGGAAGATAGAGTGCTCAAGCATTAAAATAAAATCAAAAGAGAGACACTCTAGCACTCCACGAGCACGTATATTATTTTTCTGTGACTGTCGGTGTTGGAAGTCCCGACATAAGCCGGAACTCCTGACTATCGGAAGTCATGACTCTTGTCGGAAGTTCTGACTCCCAGTCACTTAGCCTGTGTGGTGACTGTGGATGTCGGAAGTCCCGGCGTGAGTCAGAACTTCTGACAGTCGAAAGTCCCAACCTAAGCCAGGAGTCCCAACATCGGTGGTTCTGTTGGCCGGCTGTCTTCGCTTGTCGAAACTCCCGAAGTACGTCGGAAGTTCTGACTATCGGAACTCCTGATCCAAGCCAGAAGTCCCAGCATCAGCGGTGCTGGCTGGTTGTTTAACTATGCATGTCAGAAGTCCTGACGTACATCGGAAGTTCCGACCATCGGAAGTCCCAATGTTTGCCGAGAGTTCCGACATGAACTTGCACACGCAGACTTCTGACCCTATGTGAATAGTGTTTGGTTGTTTAACTACGCACGTCAGAAGTCCCGACGTACGTTAGAAGTTCCGACCGTCGGAAGTCCCAATGTTTGCCGAGAGTTTCGACATTAACTTGCACGTGCAGACTTCTGACCCTATGTGAATAGTGTTTCTGTTAACGTCAGAAGTCCCGAGATCTGCGTCGGAACTTCCAACGTAGATCTGAACGGTTAGATTTTCACTTGTAGTATAAATACCACTTTCTTCACTTCTAACTGTTACGGACTCATTTACAGCTGACCCACTTCGTGCAAAATAGCTCCCAAGCAACTAAAGCACCCCTCTCATTCCCCCTTTGCTCTAATCTTTGATTATCTTAGGGTTTTGAGTGAAAGGAGAGTGGATTAAATGAGAGCATCACTTTGGCAAGCTTGAGCACTTGATTTCTTCATCAAACCAATTGATTTTGTGTCTATTACTCTTGGGGCTTTGCCCCTAGCAAGTTAGGCATTGCCCAAGAGCTTCCATCTTGTGGAAGAGCCTTGGGAAGTTTGTATTACCTTTTGATTTTCTTAGTGAAAAGCTCAAGTGACCTTTGTGGTCGCTTTGAGAGAGGCAAGGAGGTAGAAGAGACTCCGACCTTGGTGGTCACCTCAACAACGAGGACGTAGGAGCTCCTTTATGGGGTTGCCAAACCTCGTGATAAATCCTTGTGTCCCACGTGCTTGTTGTTGTTGTTGTGATTGCTAGAGATTACTTGTATTTGTTTGTCTCTTTCTCTCCCAAACTTTCATTTTAGGGTTTGGACTCGATCTACGGTTTGGAGGCATTACGACGTCAAGGGAGTGACTCAACATCTTCACCAAACCACTAGAAAGTGAGGTTGTAAGATTATTTATCCACAAAGTTAAATTTGGCACTACTTTTGTAGTTCATGTTGGCATCAGAACTACTGACGCTTGCGCTAGAACTTCTAACAACGTCGAGAGTTCTGACCCAAACACCGGGACTTCCGACATTGACTGACAGATTTGAACTTAGCATTTGCATTAAATTTTTAGATACGCCTATTCACCCCTCCCTCTAGGCATTGTTAGATCATTTCAATTGGTATCAGAGCGAGGTCTTCTCTTTGCGCTTCACTATGTGAGAAGAAACAATGTCAGAGTCCGACAAGATGTAAGCCGTTGCCGTCGAAATGGCCAAGAAAATAGCTGAAGAGTTGATGAGTACTCAAGCCAAGCTCTTTCAAGATGAAATGAAAAAGATGCAAGATGAGATGAGAAAGATGAAGGAAGAATTGAGCAAGAAGGTTGATGATGCAATAAGTGGCAAGAATGATACGAGTGATAAGAATGAAACAAACAAAGATGCCACTAGTGATATTGGAGCTGGTGAGCATGCTCATGAAAAGGGAATATATTCAAACATGAGCTTTGACTATGGACAACTCATGAAAGGTTCAACACTACATACTCCATCCATCAACATTGGCAAGCCACCTCACTTTGATAGAATAAGATACACCGATTGGTCTTACAAGATGAAGATGCATCTCATTGTCGCAAGACTTTGGGAAGTTATGGATGTTAGTGTGATGATTCCTTCTGATGAAGATAGAGAGATAACTCCAGAAGAAGTGCACAACCTCCATCAAAATGCACAAGCTATAGCATTGCTTGTGTCAAGCCTAGCTCCGGATGAGTTTAGAAAAGTGAATGGAATGGAAAGTGCAAAACAAATTTGGGATACTTTGAAAGTGTCATTTGAAGGAGATAAAAGTGTGAGAAAAGGCAACATTGAGTTGCTTCATGGTGAATTGGAAAGATTTGTATTCTTGCAAAATGAAACAATACAATCCATGTTTGATAGGCTCATGGCATTAGTCAACCGCATAAGAGCTCTTGGAAGCACCGAATGGGATGACAACAAGGTTGCTAGAAAGATGTTGAGAACCTATAGAGTCAAGAACAACATGCTAGCGTCCGTGATCATGGAAAGGCCCGATTATGATGAGATGACCCCTCAAGAAGTTCTTTCAAAACTCAAGCATCATGAGTGTCTAGATGAAGATGCAATCAATGCTCACAATCAAAATCCTAATGCAATGGGATTCAACAAGAGTGCAGCCCTTAAAGCAACTCAACAACATAAAGGTCAAGTTTTAAGTAAAGAAAAGAAGAAGAAAGTGAAGGATGATTTCTCAAGTGGAGAAGAAGATTCTGATGCGGAGGTTGCATTTGTGATTAGAAATCTTAGAAAGTTTATGAAGAAGAAAAGCAACCGCAAGACCTATGGTGATGGAAAGAGAAGGTTCAAAAAGAGATTTTGCTATGGATGTGGTCAAACCAGTCACTTCATAGCCAATTGTCCTATGAGAAAAAGAAGCACAAGCATGATAAGGATGAAGACAAGAAGAACAAAGGCAAGAAGAGAGGTGAAACTCATCTTGGGGAAGAATGGAAGTCAAGTAATAGTGACTCAAGTGATGATGAGAAGAAGAAGAAGGGAGTCACAAACATCGCCATCCACCACTCTTCTTCACCGACCATGATCTTCCCCAACTCAACTTCACCATCAAAACTCTTCTCCTACCTATCTTCACCACTGAGGCTCTTCTCCAACCTCATCGACAATGACTACTATACCCCAACTTGTCTCATGGCAAAAGGGGAGAAGGTACATACTAAACCTATTTCCTCTAGTGATGAGAATGATAGTTGTGATGAGAACATAGAAGAAATTGAAGCAACTATGATAAAAAAATTTGGTAAAAAGGCCTTCTCTAAAATAAAAACGCTAATGAAGAAATTAGAGAAGAGGGATAGATGCTTAGAGATGCAAGGAGATATAATCACTCAAGAGAGAGAGAAATCTTGCACTTGAAGCATCTATCGACGAGGAAAAGATGAAGGTTGAGAAGTTAACCGTAGAATTGTCTTTAGCCAATAACTCAATTGGGAAATTGACTAAGGAACATTCCTCGGTTAATAATCAAGTAGCTAGCCTCAAGAATGAGAAGAGTATAGCTCAAGAAAGCCTCACAAGTTTGAAAGAAAAATATCAAAATCTTGAGCTAAACTATAGTACTCTTTGGGCTAGCACTTCAACTTCTCCTAAGGCAACCGAAGACTCTAATGTCTCCACTAGTGATGGCTGTAAAAGATGCTATAAAATTGATGTGAATGCATATACAACTAATCTTGTTGAGTTAGAGAAGAAACACAAGGAGATTCATAGGTTGAAGATGATATTGAAGAATGGGTGCAAGTGTCAAGAGCAATCCAACAAGACTATATACAAGTCATCAAGGCACCCATCAATCAAGGAAGGCATTGGCTACAATAGGTATGATGGAAAGGCCAATGGAAGAAACATGATCAATGGTGTGCCTTGTGTGAAGTTCAACAAGGGCGTTGCTCTTGATGAGCTAATATGCAAGGCCAACAACAAGGTCTACATTCCAAAGATCCAACCTACAAGTAACAAGACAATCAAGACGAAGCAATCCGATGGCCCCAAGCCACAAGCACCACTTCCACGGTGCTATGCTAGTGACTATATGTGTTGTTGGGGCAAGGATGGCAAGATTGTGGTTAAGTATGTTGGTGCCCAAAAGAGAAAGGAAATTATGAGGAGTGTTTGGGTGCCCAAATTTTATGTGACTAACCCCCTAGGACCCAAATCTTTTTGGGTACCTAAAACAAAAGCTTAACTTGTCTTTGTAGGAATATTCCTTCGGTGGAACAAGTTGGGTGTTCGATAGTGGATGCACCAATCATATGACCGGAGAGAAGGACATGTTCACATCATTTCAACCAAGTCATGATCAAAGTGGAAATATTGTGTTTGGTGACAATGGAAAAGGAGAAGTCCTCAGTTTGGGTAAAATTGTTATATCAAATGATAATTCCATTTCTAATGTTTTACTTGTGAATTTGTTGAGATGCAATTTGTTGTCTGTTTCACAACTTTATGAGATGGGTTACAATTGTCTCTTACGGATAAGGGTGTGGAAGTTTATAAAGGGAGGATTCCTCTATTGCATTTATGGGTCGTTTAAAAGGGAAACTCTATCTAGTTGATTTCACATCAAATAGAGTAAATCCCGAGACTTGTTTAATGGAAAAATCTAGCATGGGTTGGTTATGGCATCGCCGACTTGCCCATGTTGGGATGAGGAACTTGGCCAAACTTCAAAAGGGTGAACACATCCTTGGACTAACAAATATTTCTTTTGAGAAAGATAGGATTTGTAGCGCATGCCAAGCAGGAAAACAAGTTGGAGCTAAACATCCCGTCAAGAATGTTGTGACAACCGAATGGCCATTGAAGTTGCTTCACATGGACATATTTGGACCCGTCTCTTACATAAGCATTGGTGGTAACAAATTTGGTTTTGTAATTATTGATGATTATTCTCGTTTCACTTAGGTATTCTTTTTGTGTGAAAAGAGTGAAGTCCAAGGTATCTTCAAGAAGTTTGCAAGAAGAGCCCAAAATGAGTTGAATGTCAAAATCAAGAGAGTTAGAAGTGACAACAGGATGGAGTTCAAGAACACCAACATTGAAGAGTTTCTTGATGAAGAAGGAATCAAGCATGAGTTTTTGGTTCCATACACTCCACAACAAAATGGTGTTGTGGAAAGGAAGAACCAAACGCTCATAGAAGTCACAAGAGCAATATTGGATGAATACAAGACTCTAACCAACTATTGGGTGGAAGCGGTCAACACGGCATGCCATGCTATCAACCGCTTATATCTTCACAAGAAAAGAGAAAAGACCGCCTACAAACTTCTAACCGGTAAAAAGCCTAAGGTGCACTACTTTAGAGTTTTTGGATCCAAGTGTTTCATACTTAACAAGAAATCCAAAAGCTCTAAGTTTGCATCAAAGGTTGATGAAGGTTTCATGCTCGGTTATGGTACTAACGAACATGGATATCGTGTTTCAATAAAACCACCGATTTGATTGAAATCACGGTAGACGTGACTTTTGATGAAACCGATGGCTCTCAAAAAGAGCAGGTCAATGTTGAGAATATAGGTAATGAAGAAGCTCCACATGAAGCAATCAAGAAGCTTGCTATTGGTGAAGTAAAGCCCATGGAAGACAAAGATGAAGACCATGTTGTGCATGATGATCTTGACCCAACCATTCATCATGTTTCATCCAATGAACATGGTGAAGCTTCCGCAACAAGAAATAATCAAGATGGTAGATCAAATGAAGCATAGGCTCATTCTCATGAAGATGGTGTCAACAATGAGCGAGCTCAACCACAACTCAACAATGAAGAAAGAAGTGAAGTCAACCCTCCACAAGCTCATGATTGTGATCTTCCAATCGATCACGATCGTGATGATGATGATGGCCCTATCCAAAGATCAACTCAAGTGCCACATTCTAGAGTGCATCAATCCATTCAATGGGATCATCCCATTGATAACATATTGGGGAGCATTCGACAAGGGGTAACTACACGTCCCCGTTTAGCAAGTTTTTGTGAATATTACTCATTTGTTTCTCCTTTGGAACCTCGTAGGGTGGAAGAGGCACTTGATGATCCAGATTGGATGATAGCCATGCAAGAGGAGTTGAATAACTTCACTCGGAATGAAGTTTGGTCCTTGGTGGAAAGGCCCAAGCAAAATGTGATTGGAACCAAGTGGGTCTTCCGCAACAAGCAAGATGAGCATGGCATGGTAACAAGGAACAAGGCAAGGTTGGTGGCTCAAGGATTCACTCAAATTAAAGGCTTGGATTTTGGGGAGACCTATGCACTGGTGGCTAGGCTAGAATCAATTCGTATTCTACTTGCCTATGCCGCTCATCAATATTTCAAGTTATACCAAATGGATGAGAAGAGTTCATTTCTCAACGGCCCCCTATCCGAGTTGGTGTATGTAGAGCAACCACCGGGCTTTAAGGACCCCAAGTATCCAAACCACGTCTACAAGCTCGACAAGGCGCTCTATGGGCTCAAACAAGCCTCTAGAGCTTGGTATGATTGTTTGAAGGATTTCCTACTCAAATAAGGTTTTGAGATAGGAAAGGTCGATGCTACTTTGTTTACTTGCAAAGTCAATAATGATATCTTTGTTTGCCAAATATATGTCGATGACATAATATTTGGTAGTACTAATGTGGTTTTTTGTGAGGAATTTAGTAGGATTATGACAAATAGGTTCGAGATGTCCATGATCGGAGAGTTGAAGTTTTTCCTTAGATTTCAAATCAAGCAACTTAAGGATGGCATGTTCATAAGTCAAACCAAGTACACCAACGACATGTTGAACAAGTTTAACTTGGACAAGGCCAAGCCCATTAAGACACCCATGCCAACTAATGGACATCTTGATCTTGATCAAGGAGGAAAGGACATCGATCAAAAGGTATATCGCTCCATGATTGGATCACTTCTTTACCTTTGTGCATCTAGGCCCGATATTATGCTTAGCGTGTGCATGTGTGCAAGATTTCAAGCTAATCTAAAAGAATGTCATTTGATGGTCGTTAAGAGATTTTTTTGGTATTTAGTGCACACTCCTAATCTTGGCTTGTGGTATCCTAAGGGCTCCACTTTTGAGTTACTTGGCTATTCTGATTTGGATTATGCCAGTTGTAAAGT
This sequence comes from Miscanthus floridulus, assembly GCF_019320115.1. Lineage (NCBI taxonomy): Eukaryota > Viridiplantae > Streptophyta > Magnoliopsida > Poales > Poaceae > Miscanthus > Miscanthus floridulus. The sequence continues at coordinate 23,151 of NW_027096833.1, read as the reverse complement.
AACCTAAAAGAGTACTACCAGGATGTGCCAATTTATTATTCGATCCTTGGTGTCGTGGAGCTCTAAGAAGCAAAATTTCGTTGCTTTGTCCACCGCCGAGGCCAAGTATGTGGCGGTCGGCACATGCTGTGCCCAAGTACTTTGGATGAAGCAAACACTAAAGGACTTTGGATGTGAGTTAACCAAGATTCCACTTTTGTGTGACAACGAGAGTGCCATTAAGTTGGCAAACAACCATGTAAACCACTCTCGAACAAAGCACATAGACATCCGGCATCATTTTTTGAGAGACCACGAAGCCAAAGGAGATATCGCCATTCATCATATGAGCACCGAAAAGCAATTAGCTGATATCTTCACAAAGCCCCTAGATGAGTCAAGATTTTGTGCTTTTAGGAGTGAACTAAATATCATTGATTCTCGTAACGTGGCTTGATCCCTTGCACACACATTTTGTTTGATCTAGTTAGGAGAAATGAATTAAGAAAACATTGTGCGACACTTTCAAAATCTATTTTATAATTTTCATGAGTGACTATTGCTTTGTGTTGGTTGAATGAAATCTAGTCACTTGTGAAAATGTTAGTGTCCATCATATTTTTGCCCCACATGGTAGAGTGAGTGCAGGTTGAGGTGTTTTTCTGTTTCCCTGCGTCGGAAGTCTCGACGTACGCCGGAAGTCCTGACAACTGGAAGTCTCGGCTCGCGTCGGAACTCCTGACTGCCGGAAGTCCTGACGTAAGCCAGGAGTTCCGACACAGATCTAGATTTTTGACCACCGCGTTGTCCATTTTGACCACGCCGCACTGTTTCACCGTCTCATTTACTCGGCACGGTCCCTTCTCCTGCGGTTATTTGGTACCTCCCATCGCCCTCAATCTCTCCACGCGCCATCATCGCCTCTCCTCGTGCTGCCGTGTCGCGCCCTACCTACACCTCTACCATGCCAGGAGCTTTGGCCCCCATTCCTTCTCATTGCGCCGCCAGAGGCCTTGCCGGCAGTCCCGACCTCCCCGCCCCCATTCCACCTCCCGTGCCCTGTTATTTCCTCGGATTGTGGTGGACATTCAGTTTGTGTGGTGGAGATTCCATTGGTGGAGGTGTTCGTGTTCGTTGATTTCTTCATGGCCTACGGATTTAGTTCCTCTTCATCTCCTTCCTTTCTCGATTCAAGGTACTACTGTGGCGTCCTAACCCTAACTCCAATGTACCATGCATTTTGAATCTATACCTACTTCATTTCTACTCCTCTATCTCCCTTGTATGAATGTATGTCGTGATTTGAAGCCCCATGAATGGGATGGTCACCTTGGGCATCGGAGGTCCTAGAGACCATCAGAGGTTCTGACCGTCGGAACTCCCGACACTTGGTCGGAACTCCTAGCTATCGGAAGCCCCGACTATGGTCGAAACTCCCGACCCTAGGGTGACGACTCCATTCCTGTTTCTTCACTTCTTGATGTTCGTTCACATCTCCTTGTATTATTTCTTAAGTTCCACTTCGTGTTCTTTGCAGTCATGGATGGTGGAAGACCTTCGCGTCATCAGGAGAAGCGCTCCAAGAAGAACCAGGACCATGCCACTGTCCCCAGACCGTCTGGTCGCACCAAGGCATCATATCAGCGTGGTGGTGCTGGTGGTTCCCGTGCTGCCCGTCGTCGTGATGATCAAGGGTCATCGGTTGTCGCTCCTCCTACTCCTACCCCTATTGGGGATGTGCCGATTGTTGATGAAGAAGAGGAAGCGCTTGACCATGCCAGATGCACCATTGCTGCTCCACCAACTCACACCCCAACTCACGGTCTGGGGTTTGTCTCTCAGCTTGTTCCATTCACGGGTGTGTCGCTGATCATGTGGGAGCCTGCCATGGCTCCGAATCCTGCTGGTGGATGGACTCCTCCTCTTCCAGTGGACTATCGTCACTGGGTTAAGGACATCAGGTCCTAGAGGGGCAGGAACCTTTATGCTAAGGACGAGAAGGATCTATGACTTGAGTATCATTTCTGGCACCCCTTCCATTATAACTTTTATGATTCCATTCTATATCGGAAATATTTTGAAGAAGAGGGAGCCACCGGTCCTTCAGATGAAGTGCATTGATGCATACTCTCTTGGCAAGTACAAGGAACCTGAGCTAGAGCAGATGGTTTGGGATATACAATCAATGGGGCTATCCTACCTGCTAGAGTTTAGGAAGCACTGGAATAACGAGCTAATCTGTCAGTTTTATGCTTCTTATCATCATGAGCGAGACCCTACCGGTGTTGTTGACATTATTCATTGGACCACTAAAGGCAAGCATTATAAGGTGGACTTCATCACTTTCTCTCGCCTTCTTGGTTTGAGTCACAGCGACTGCACTACTACTGAGTTGACTGAGTATGGGGATCTCGCTTTGGAGGAGTACCAACATATGTATCTTGATGGACACACAGCTGATGGACAGATAATGTTTCTAAAGGCCTACTATTATGTTCTGAACAACATCTTGTGACAGATCTTGTATCCAAAGGTAGGTGACTCCACCTACCTTTGTGATGATTCACAGAAGGTGCTTCAATGCTTTGGCGATGAGTTTCAGAAAATTTCCATTGGCAGATACATTTGGAACAAGATACATGATGCTACTAAAGATCTGGTAAAGCATCTTCCCTATGCATTGTACATTATGCATGTCATTGAGCAAGTATCCGACATTCAATTTCCCTATGACACTCAGCAAAAGCTCCTCAAGATATCCAACAAGACCTCCATCATTGCTGCTAGAGAACTAAGGGAGAAAAGGGATGCAGACAAAGCAAAAAGGAAAGGTGTTGTGGTTTCTCGCTCTCACGCGTGGTGCTTCACCACCTACTGCTGCTGCCGATCTTCTAGTGCCGAGCCCCTCTCTTCTTCCTCCTCGGGTAAGAAGCCAAGCAAATTCAAGTTCCTCATGACATACATGTTTGGTCAGTGCTGTGCTAGTGCTCAACGTGAGCACGATATGCAAGAACGCCTCTACCGGTTGGAACAGCAAGCAGGGATTGTGTCTTCTCCTCCACCGCCATTTGTGCCTCCCCATGATCCATTAGCTCTATATGATGAGGCTTGTGCAGCCTATGAAGATGATGCGACTTCTCACCCTGATGGCAAGGGCAAGGCGATGGAAGAAGATGAGGATTACATCGAGGATGATGATGATGAAGATGACGATGGTGGTGATGACGGTGACCACGATGAGGATGATGACTACAAGGATGAGTAGTTGGTTTTTCATGCGGCCTACCCCTTTTGGCACTTGTTGACAAAGGGGGAGTGTTAGGCTTTGATATCTTGTAATAAGTTAGTTGGTTATTTTGTTTGGAGACTTTTAAAACCCTTAGCATGTAAGCACTTTGTCGTGTGGTGGCCACTTTGTGATGGACAAATATCTATATATGTTTGTGATAAATGATTGTAGGACAAGTCATGATTATCTATCTAGCTTATTAACTTGTGCTTGTCTCTACTTGTGATGGTGCATGTATTTTGATGGCCATGTGTTGCTTCAAATTTCTACTTTGAAATCTTGGCCATCGTATTCTTTTTATTTGTTGTGTGAAATAACATGTCATATTGCAATTTCTTTTCACGGATATCTATTTGTTCACACACACTTGTTGCACCCCACAAATTGCAAAATTTAGGGGGAGCTTTTGTCTTGAGGTATGCAAATCATGTATAGATGATTCTAATTGATATTCAAATTCATGCATACATCAAGGGGAGCTCTTCATAAATTTTGGGGTTCAAAAGCTTTAAATTCTTTCATTCTTATAAAAGCCTAAGTTGGTTGTCATCAATTACCAAAAAGAGGGAGATTGAAAGTGCATTTGCCCCCTATGTGGGTTTTGGTGTATTGATGACATCCAAATTAGGGACTAATGTGATCTTAATGAGACATGTCGCAGCTATTAGTCCCATAAAAGAAGCAAAGAGTTGATCAAGATGAAATGGTATCCCTCAATTCTTGAAGTTGAAAAGGCGGACAAAATCAAAACGCTCTCCAAAGGTTTTAATTTTGTTTTTTTAGTTTAGGATCCACCGCACTATTAATTTTGTTTTTTTAGTTGGTCTGAGGAAGATAGAGTGCTCAAGCATTAAAATAAAATCAAAAGAGAGACACTCTAGCACTCCATGAGCACGTAGATTATTTTTCTATGACTGTCGGTGTCGGAAGTCCCAACGTAAGCCAAAACTCCCGACTGTCGAAAGTCATGACTCTTGCTGAAAGTTCTGACTCCCAGTCACTTAGCCTACGCGGTGACTGTGTGATGTCGGAAGTCCCAACCTGAGTCGGAACTTCTAACAGTTGGAAGTCCCGACCCAAGCCGGGAGTCCTGACATTGGTGGTTCTGCTGGCCGGCTGTCTACGCTCGTCGAAACTCCCGACCCAAGCCAGAAGTCCCGATGTTTGCCGGGAGTTCTGACATTAACTTGCACGTGCGGACTTCTGACCCTATGTGAATAGTGTTTTCTATTAATGTCGGAAGTCCCAAGATCTGTGTTGGAACTTCCGACGTAGATTTGAACGGTTTGATTTTCACTTGGAGTATAAATACCACTCTCTTTACTTCTAACCATTACGGACTCATTCACAGCTAACCCACTTCATGCAAAATAGCTCCCAAGCAACTAAAGCACCCCTCTCCTTCCCCCTTTGCTCTAATCTTCGATTCTCTTAGGGTTTGGAGTGAAAGGAGAGTGGATTAAGTGAGAGCATCACTTTGGCAAGCTTGAGCACTTGATTTCTTTGTCAAGCCGGTTGATTTTGCGTCTATTACTCTTGGGGCTTTGCCCCTAGCCGGCTAGGCATTGCCCAAGAGCTTCCATCTTATGGAAGAGCCTTGGGAAGTTAGTATCACCCTTCGATTTCTTAGTGGAAAGCTCAAGTAAACTTTGTGGTCGCTTTGAGAGAGGCAAGGAGGTGGAAGAGACTCCAACCTTGGTGGTCACCTCAACAATGAGGATGTAGGAGCTCCTTTGTGGGGTTACCGAACCTCAGGATAAATCCTTGTGTGCCGCATGCTTGTTGTTGTAATTGCTAGAGATTACTTGTATTTGTTTGTCTCTTTCTCTCTGAAACTTCCATTTTAGGGTTTGGACTCGATCTATGGGTTGGAGGCATTATGACATCAAGGGAGTGACTCAACATCTTCACTAAACCACTAGGAAGTGAGGTTGTAAGATTATTTATCCGCAATGTTAAATTTGGCACTGCTTTTGTAGTTCACGTAGGCGTCGGAACTGCTGACGTTTGCGCCGGAACTTCTGCCAACGTCGAAAGTTCCAACCCAAACACCGGGACTTCTGACATTGACTGACAGATTTGAACTTAGCATTTGCAGTAAATTTTTAGACATGCCTATTCACCCCTCTCCCTCTAGGCATTGTTAGATCCTTTCAGTCACTTTTTGCACCGATAGTTGGCGCCGTTCGTGGGGAGGACGCCGTGCGTTCACGCTTTTGGTCATCGGATGGCCCACCTTTCCACCATCTTCAGCATGGTGTGCTCAAGTGATACGATTCGCTTCGGCTCGCTGGAGTTCCCACACTCCCACCTGTTAGGATGTGGGTTCCTCTCATCTTCGAGCCGCTCCAGACCTTCCTCTTTGAAAGTCTGGACTTCATCGCCGACTAGCTCGGCGTACTTCGCCTCCATGAGGAGGCACTTGTCCCGGCAGCCATTGGAGGAGGAGCGCCTTCCACCGGCCCCGGGCCACTCAATGACCTCAGCGTCGAGACACCTGTGCTTTGCTTTGAGCCCATGCTGGGCTCAAACTCCACGGTGAGTAACGTACATATTGTTCTTTACGTGCTATTTAATACCTTCCACCGACTCTCCGGAGGGACCCCATTGTCTCCACCACGATCGCCGTGCGACTGGTTCCCCTATGGCTTCACGTCCTCTATGGACACGTATGTGCAGGGGCTCCAAAGAATGCTGATGCCGCCCCCTCTCACCTCTGAGTTTGTGGGGATGGCGGGCTATGCTCCCACCTCCTTCCACGACCTCATCGACAACGACGTCGAAAGCGATGGCTCCAGCATTGGTGACATCGTGGCACCTGGCCACCCTCTATCTTGGGAGTGTACTATGGTGGACACTCTAGAATAGCCACTGGTGGATACGACATCAGGATCGACTGGGCCTCAGTCAGATATCCGCATACTAACGGTTAGGTCGAATGGGGCAATGGCATGGTCCCCTAAGGACTCAAACCCCACATCTTTGACCAACTCAATAAGTATGTTGGGCAATGGGTTGTAGAGGTCCTAGCAATCCTCTAGAGCCTGAGAATGACCCCAAACCGATCCATGGGATTCACACCTTTCTTCCTGGCCTATGGGGCTGAAGCAGTGTTGCCCTCTGACCTCAACCACGGCACCCCAAGAGTAAAGGCGTTCGACCACGATCGAGCCATGGAGGCTCAGCAGAACGCAATCGACCTACTCGAGGAGGCTCGTGAGACAACCGTCATCTGCTCCGCTCGCTACCAGCAAACTCTCCGCAGGTACCATGAAAGAAAAATCATGGGGAGGATCCTTGAGGTCGGTGATCTCATACTCAGGAGGACCTAGTCCACCAAGGAGAAACATAAACTCTCTCCACCATGGGAAGGACCCTACACGGTGACTGAGGTGGTCTGACCGGGCACCTACCGGCTGAAGGACGACAATGGCAACGTTCTCACCAACACATGGAACATCGAACAGTTACATCGTTTCTTTCCCTAAAGCTTGGTCTTTCTATTTCTTTCCATTCAACATTTGCTCCTACAACACCCTAGCCTAAGCACTCTTGGCCTGGGTCGCTCAGGGGCTCCACAGGGGTGCGGTACCACCCTCCTCTTTTACTATCATATAGTAATACTTTTCGCCCAAACGAAAGGGCGTCGCCCAAACAAAAGGGCATTATGTTCCTTTGATTACCCTACGTAACTTGTGTTTTAAATTCCTAACCAATCACACCCCGCTATGACCTACGGTTATGAGCAGCTGAGCCTCGCGAGCCACGCCCGGGTTCTTAAGGTTGCTGCCTATGGGTCAACGGGTAGGTGCGAAAAAGAAAGGATAAAAAACAAAGCTATGCTACTGTAAAAACAAGGGCGGATGGGACAAGCTTCCCCTTACGAGTGATTCCATCACAAAACAAAATTAAAATATTCACAAATGTAAACTGTTCACATGGGGGCTCCCCCACGAACTTGTCTTTTACATGTATTGATTATTTCTACTCTAAACTCTACTATGGCCCCTCGGTAGCATTGGCTGATGGGACGGTCGACGAGGATGAAGGCAGTAGGCTTCCAGTTAGGACGACGTTTGGCTCAGTTGGAGGTGGGACAACGCTCGCTTCTGACCCAGTCTCCACTCCTTCCGTAGGCTAGACCACATCTTCCCGATGCACGTCTTTAGCCACGCTCAAACGGCGAGCTTCCATCACCCACTTCGCGGAGACTTGCTCGGCAACCATCTGTGTGTATGGCACCAAGCTCTCCCCCAGCGCATTGATTTCATCTACGCTCCACCCGTCGATGTACCCTCTGTAGATGGTGGCGAAGTCTAGATCAGGGTGATGGGTCACCACTGAAGTCAATACCCTTGACATCCCATAGAACATGCCTTCGGAGATGAGCTCCCGAACTTCATTCGGGACCTCCACCAGCTGGACGGCGGGCGTACTAGTGCTCGGTCCCAACCCGAACACCTCGGAGATGACCACCTGGGCGATGTTATGGATCTAGTCAAGCTCTTCCTCGAGAGCACATCGCTCTTCAAGGGACTTGGCTAGCACCTCCGTGCCTCGATCGACCGCCGCCTTGGTTGTCTCCAGCTCTTGCTCCAGAGAGCCGATTTTTCCACCCAGTTCTGAAAAAGATGACAAGTTTAGAAGCAAAGGAAAGGAAAAACCAAGGCATCAACCGTAGGTGGAATAGATACATACCAAGGCAGGTGCTTTCGAGGATGGAGAGTCCTACCTCTTATTAGGTCACCTTCTCGAGCAGTCGAGCATTTGACTCCTCTGCCCCGAGCACCTACCCCCAAAGCATGACCACTTCTTGTTCAACCTCCGATTGGGCCTTCTGCTCCATCTCTAGAGCCTCTAAGGACTTCTAAAGCGCCACCTCGGTCTCCACCAAGTGGACCTTCACTGCATTGAGTTCCCACTCGGCAGCAGTCGCTCGTTCGATCGCAAGTTCCATAGCCCACGCTCCCATCGCCTCAGCCACCCGATCTTGGGACTTGCGCCGGGCGAATTCCAGTTGGTAGCTAAGCTCATCAACCCACCACGATGTCATCGCTTCCTGCTCCATCCAACCATGTTCCTCCCGAAGAAAATGGGACTTGCGGATTGACATCGTCTCATAATCCTGTAAAGCAAGAAGCAGACATGCTAAGTCAACCATTGAAGGGCCAAGGAGTCAAGGACAAACGGCAAAAACATAGAGAACTTACCTCTACAATGCATGGTAGGTCGACTATAACCGCCTGATGGACGAGCTCAACCCACTCCAAGGCCTCCTTAAGCCTCGCCTTGGTATGGGCGAGATCGGACTCCATGGACAGTCCTCTCTCCCCAAGCAAGTGCCAAAGATTCACCTCCTCATCATCATGAAGGACAAACCGAGCCTTTCCCGGCTCGCCGGGGCAGGGCCACACCATCTCATGGGTTGCCCCCGACCTGCTAGAAGATCTAGCCATCGTAGTATCGTGCAGCGACTAGATCATCACCAGCTCCCGGGACGACAGGATGGCCGGTGGCTCCACCCTGGTGTTTTCCTCGCCAGAGAAGGGGATCTCCACTGCCTAGACTCCATGGCTCACCGACAGATGTTCTATCTCTAGCCTAGCCGCGTCTCCTCCCAACCGCTCTAGCTCTAGCTAGGAGGGTGAACCGTGCGCTCCTCCGTCAGGCAAGGCAGAGAGCCCAGTTTCCCTCCTCTCCTCTGCCACAACTGTCGGGGGAGGGATCGCAAGGGTCACCTCCGACCCAACCTCCACCATCACCACAGGGATCACCGCCATCATCGCCACCACCGCTGCCACCATACTCGCGACCAGCTGGGAGGACGCAACCCCTAGAAGGGAAGGTCGCACCACCGCCAATCTGCTTCCCTCACCGCTCGTCGTAACTTGCTGCAGGCTGGGTCTCCACTCCTTCTGCATGGGAGGTGGGGTGATGCCTAGTCCCGGTAGTCCCTAGCCGCTGTCCAATAAGTGTAGGCCAGTCACGCTCATAAAACTCAACTGTGAGATTGAAAAGGAACATAAATGCATACCTAGACGAAAGCGGTAGAACCCTAAAGCCCCAACCTGCTGTCGATGGGCCAATCGGATGAGGACCACTCGTAGGTCGCGACTCGCGCTCCCTCATATCAACCAAGGGAAGAGCCGACTCGACCGGTCCTCGATCGGTCCACGAATGGCCATGACTGCAAGCTTATGGTGAAACCCTCGAATTCACTTGCAGGACATCCCCCCGTTGGGGGTCGCGCACATGCGCTGACCCCAAAGATGTAGGGGAACAAAAACGTTCCTTCGACCAGCTGGTATGCTCCGCCACACTTAGAGCAGGGGGTGCAGAGCCAACGATGACTCTGAAGGGCACGATGACCACGCCTGCTTTGCCTCTCGTTCGACGGTGGTGTCTTCGCTCGTAGCGCGCTTCCTTGACTCAAGAATGTCGCCGTGCGTCTCTATATCACATCCGCCGGTGATGGATGCGGCCGTAGGCTCATGATGCTCCACCAAGGTTGCGACAATGCCCCTGTCTCCTTTGTCCTCGGAGGTACTCGCGTCGCCACTCATCTCCGTGGGCTCCTCTGACTCGAGCTCTGCCTCCACGTCACTCCGGCTCTCACCCCCTAGACCCACCGGCTGATTTCCTTCTCCTTTTTGAACCTCCTCTGGGCCTTTTTAGCTCTCTTCTTCTTCTTGGCAAGCGCCTCCTCCTTCTAGGTAGCTTGCCGAGCTACGCCCTCTGGCCCCCTCGGAAGGTGCGGCTGGGATTTGTAACCCGTGAGACCCTATGAAATGAGCAACTCGAAATCAAAACAAAGGAGAGCAAGAGGGAAAAGGTGACAGGAAAAGAAGAGGGGGGCATACCAGATTGGACAGCTTCATAACATGTAGAGGTCTGGGCGTCCCTTCAAGGGAGTCTTTATCCCTCAGTTGTAGCACCCGATCGAGTCAGCTCCAGACTTTGTCATTAGGCAACTCCTCCAGCGACGCACGGTCTGGATCCATCGGACCAATGTATTCCCACATTAGTCGCATTCTTTTCACCAATAGGGTGACCTAATGGCAGAAGAAGGTATGGAAGACCCACAACCCATCGAGTCCGTGCCACATAAGCTTCTGAAGCTCCACCTTGATAACCTCCAGCTTGTTCTGCCAACCGGCGGGACCCCATGACTAGCTTTCCCTCCTCTTCGGCCTTCTTTTGGTGAACGATGGGAATGACGCTTCCACCAGGTTCCTGATGTAGAACTACTCGCCATGCCACCCCCAATTGGAGTCATAGGGGGAGTACGCAGGGTAAGGGGTCAATGACTTTGGCTTCTTCTGCAAGGCGAATCCCTCGACCAGCGTGGTTGTAGGCGGCTTTCCCTCAGACAGGGCTCGCCCGCTGAAGATCCACTGGAAGAGGT
>NW_027096833.1:0-4778 GCF_019320115.1 Miscanthus floridulus | reverse complement strand
TATCAAGATGAAATACTTGAAACATACTCTTGCAACATGAGCTTTGCTTAGACGAATGGAGGCATGCTGGCGCGCGGAGGTCGACGGCGACGCATGGACCTCGCTGTGCGGCAGCTGCACGGGCAACTCGCCGGCGGACGCGGCGTCACACGAATCTCGTCCCCCTCGCCTGCTTGTTGAAGCATCCGTCGTGGAGGCGGTCGCGGCTCGCCAGCTCGGTGGAGGCAGTTGCGGCGAACGGGCCGGCCACGGCAAGAAGGCGGCGCGGTGGAGGCGGGCGATGCAGACTGGGCCCGGTGGGGAATGCGGTGCGTAGGAAGCAGCGCAGAGGAGGCCGCAGGGAATGGGTCGCGGCGCGGTGGGGGCACGACGCTATGGGGGACCAGCGGCGGCGTGGCGGAGTGGGGTGGGCAGATGGGCATGGCGATGCAGAGAGGAAATGGCGTAGCAAGCATCGGGCGCGCGACAGGACGAGCGGATAGGGTCGCTTGGCAAGCGGCGCGTGTGGGAGCGAGCGGTGGGAGGCGTCCGAACATCTTAATTGTATCATTATCGAATCTAAACAGGACCAAAATTTGTTTCTATATTCAATAAAATTGTTGGTGATTAAGCTAGATTAGTACTCTCACTTTGGGGTTGCCTTCCTCTGCACACAATTTTCCATATGGACGGCGTACACATGGGTTCAAAGTTTGAACCATAGCCGTTATTCACGTATGGCGTACTGAATCCGTAGTACGCTAGAAAAGTAGAAAATGAGACGCACGACCTTGTGTTAACCGTCGTCACCCATCGTCCATCGATGGACGTACGTTAACAATTTTATTACAATGATGAAGATTTTTTTTAAAAAAAAAAATCTGATTCTCAAGTCGTAGTATAACCTCCGACGACCCGGCGTTGGCAAATTGCAATTCTGGGCCACCATGTTCCTGGAAGAACTGACCGATCAACGACGGCCTGGTACGGGGCCAGCCTTACTTTCTATACCTTTCAATTCCGATCCATGTATTGAGGCGAGAGAACGAAGCTGCGAAGCACCCGGCGCCGGCAGGGCGGCCGATCGATCGACGCGGCTGGCCAGAGCGAGTGACTTGGCAGCGGCCGCCCGTCGTCAAAGCCGGCGGCGCGCGGGCGCGGCCGCACGGAATGAAACAGCAGGACTGCAGCGACAAAACCCCGCGTAACGCACGGTCCCAGTTGACTTTTTTGCGGCGAATACACTATGTCCACTCACACTGTGACGCATCAGCAACGCTGTAGTTTTTCCACCCTTTGACCCGTTCGCTTCGCTGAAAAAAACAAGCCGAAATATTGTTCCGATTGATTTATTGTAAGAGAGACATTGTTCCGGCTGAAAAAATAAGCTGAAAAAGACGGATTATAAAAGAAGCGAACATGACCTTTCAAGTCATTTCTTTTGCAAAGTGGAACTTACTCCGGTTTAATTTGTCAAACCCGGCCCGGAGGTACTGGTACGTGTATCGCACATTGATTGGCCGGATTGGGACCGTGCGCCGCCCGCCGGGCCGGTAAGTAGGAGTACGTACCTAATGTAAACAAAACAAGTCTAAAACACATTCTTCTTCTTCACAAGTTCTCTGCGTTATTAAGAAGCTTCTTCGCTTCGGTCATAGACTCATAATATATGATTAGTTTCTAATGACCAGTCTGTGCGCCTGTCTGCATGCAACTTTAGTTCCAGGGATTTAGGACGGAATACCTTGCGTACCAAGCATAAGCAGATCGATCTCACCGGCTGACCGGCCACCGACATGCATGGCGGTCTTCCACCACCAGCTCGGATCCTACACATGCACACACGCACGTCCATATCAGCAGGGTCGGTCAAGTGGTCAACCACATGTGGGCCTCCCGTGTCAGTGACTCAGGCTCGAGATCGATGCGTACCTCGTGTGCCTGACAGTCAACTCGAGACTCCACGCGGCCACGCCGTTCGAAACGATCGGTTCGTGTCAGCGCGTACTCCAGGCCATTGGAACCTTCGGCTCATCCTAGCACACTTCTTCGAGAGCAATTATGGAATTCCATTTGAAGTGCGAAAGATAAGAAGAGAGACAAACACAATAGCTCATTTTCTTGCTAGGAATGCTTGGAAAAAGGCTGATAGAATTACTCCATCTATAAGCTGTAAACACATATTCCATAAATGTACAATACCCTGTACTTGTGGCATTGCAAACATTTTCCTAGGGTGACTTCCACCCATGTAAAATCACTTATGTTTGAAAAGAATTCAGTTGTTTATCGAAAAAGGGGTGGCACTAGAATATACACGGTTTAGAGAGGCCAATTTAATGTTTCAATAGCAAAATTTACTAATTCAGTAATGTTCCTTATAGGACGTCCGTCGACGGACCCTGCCCGTGTCGCCTGCTCACTCTGCGCGCTACGCGCCCCCGCCCGCATTGCCCGCTCACTTGCGTGTTGCACGCCCCCACTTGCCCCCCCCCATCGCGTGCACGCGTCGCGTGCCTCCGTCTAGACTCGCGCCTCCTGTCGTGGCGACGCTCGATCCATCCGCCTGCCGCGGGCCCTACTGAGGTCCGTGCCGCCGCCGAGCTCCGCACAAGCGACCATCGAGCCACTCCGTGGCATCGATCTCCACGCCGGCGTCGAGCTCCGCGTTGACGAGCCTCTATTTTCGTCCAAGCAACAAGTAGATATTGCGCTTGAAAGCACATGTTACAAGCCTACTTTTTTTAAGTGTTTTAGATGTTTCACAAGTATGTTACAATTGTTTTATATGGATGTTACAAAAATATATCAGAATATTACAATGATTGTACATGTATTTTGTAAGTTTCTGTTTTCAAGGTTTTATCTATTTTTTCATACCTCCATCCCGCTTTTATCTGGCGTGAGGAGGTTGATTTAAGATACCAAGGCATTTCACGGAAGAACGCGCTAGTATTAATTCAGCACCCGAAACTGGTGCATGCAACGTCTTTTGAGTACCTCATGCGGCCAAACTAGTGCATGCAACAAACGGAGGCCGACGCTCCGTTTTGAGTTATTAATTGCAACACTAGCCAACAGAAGTAATTAATTGCACCATTGATACTCCAATACGCCTCCTATGGTGGGCAAAACAAAAAACTAGCACATTCCTGGTATATGGGAATGGAGGGAGTATGTTGCAAGTGTGTTTATTTGAATATTGCATATATTTCACATATATGTTGTAACTGTTTTATCTAGATGTTGCATATGTTTTACAGTGATTTTTAGGTGTTTTTTGTAAGTGTTTTAAATGCATGTTTCAAGTGTTTCATCTGTCTTCAGACGTATGTTGCAAGTGTTGAATCTGGATGTTTCAAAAGTAGATCGGGTGTTGCATCTCTCTCCTTGCCTTCTGCTGCATCGTCTCGGTGTCTCCTCCTCGCCTTTTGTTGTCTTGCATCCTTCTCAGACTGCGGAGGAGGCGCAGTGGGGACCGGTGGAGGGAGCACGCCAGGGGATGGCGGCGCGGACGCGAGCGCGCGCTCTCCCCTTCTGTTACGCGGGCAGGAATAGGCTTTCGTTGGACTCCAGTTGGTGGGCAGGGATACCACTTCCGTTGGCAGCCCAAGCCCACGTATATGGAGTCGCGGTGGTGGGACCTACGTCCGGACGCGCTGCTGAGGCTGAGCGTCCGAGCGCTAGTCGTCCCCTTACTAACATATGCTATAGCATCCTTTATAGAATTGTAAAAATGAGGTGAGGCTATAGCCCACCCCGGCTGTGGCCCTAATGAAGTTCCGCCTCTCCATAAAGACCAAGCCATAGCTATTGCTCGACTTCAACCTTGTGAAGCCATGAAACAAAAACCTCCGTATCAAAGGTTGAGTACTCACTCCTTTAACTTATGCTCCTGCACTGCTTGAAATATTAAGAGTCATAAGTATATTAAAATTTTGTGTTTGGAAACGCAGACGTAGATTGGAGGGATATTTTAATTTATTTTAGTAGTAGGAGTAGTAATTTAGATGCAAATTTAAATGGTTACTTAGATCATCTATTATAATGGTAGGATGGGTAAGTTGGATGCATATTTAGGGATTATTTAGACTATGTTTTATAATGAAAGAGGTGTGTAATCTATATGTAGACTAGCAAGCATGATCATAAGCCAATACGTCTTGACATCTAACTCCATGCCACGCTGCCCGCTGGATGTGAGTTGTTCTAACTCGTATAAGCCCGAGACGTGTGAGTCCAAGTTATGTACGAGATATGAAGGGCACGATAGCACTTCGCAAAGTAAAAAAAAGACGAACGAAAGAATCAATTTACTCTTTGATATTAGATATAGATTAAGATATTACTTTATTTTGTTTTTCATGATGGCAGATATGGGTGATTTCTTTAGAAAATTGAATAGATCCTGTGGCTATTATCACTAGTGATGAGTAGAGTCTACCATATTGTTGACCAGATCTTTCTATTGTTTTTGAGAATTTCTAGAATTCATTATTTTTCTTCTTCTGACCTGTCCGGTGAGAATTAATGTGAATTACTAATAATACTAGACTACATCGTTTCAGGACTTTGCAGTGAATTTTGCCAAGACCGCGATCAAAAGCTTGACGAAGAACCTCCTCAAATGAAAAAGCTCCCATATGGCCATATCCTCCTCGAAGACTATTTGGACATGAAAGAGGCAACCATGATAAATTTTAGATGTTTACGAGCCATGCATAACCAAAAGATCAGCCTACACTACACGTAACACATAAACCACACTCTTCATCATCGCCCAATGCAAAAGGATGTAT
>NW_027096832.1:0-60000 GCF_019320115.1 Miscanthus floridulus | reverse complement strand
CCACGACTACTCCAAACGAGACGAATTATCACCTACGAAGCCCGACGACTCGAGCACAAAGCAAGCTGATTGGTGATCCATCATCATGATCATATTTGTGCTACAAGTTACCAAGGAGGCCACGTAGACATACAAGCCAATAGCAAGTTACATGTCAGGCAAGCAAGACCCTCCATCTACTTGAATACGTGCAGACCAGCAATAATTAATCAAAGATATTTGATGCATTGATTGGCTGCTGCATACTACGCATGCATGCATGAAGATTTCATCATTCCAAGCGGAGGAGTACGTGTGCATCCTATACGCGTATGAAGCAGATCTGCATGCCACATACAAGCCGTGCACCAGGTTTTGAGTTCATTTTGGCTACGTGACGTACCTGCCATCATCGAGCAAGAGACCAGACTCGTCGAGCCACAAGCGAGCCACGCCGAGCCACAAGTGAGCCATCATCAAGCAAGAGACCGGACTCGTCGAGCCACAAGCGAGCCACGCCGAGCCACAAGCGAGCCACGTCGAGCACGCCGAGCCGTCAAGCGAGCCACCCCGAGCTATCAAGCGAGCCGACTAGCGAGCCATGCCAAACGGCTCCGCCGAGCTCCGACCATGTCCCGAGCAGCTCCGCCGAGCTCCGACCACGTCGACCACCTCGACCATGTCGACCACGTCCCGAGCGGCTCCGCCGAGCTCCGACCACTAGACCACGTCCCGAGTGGCTCCACCGAGCTCCGACCACCAGACCACCAAACCACGTCCCGAGCGGCTCCGCCGAGCTTCGACCAATAGACCACGTCGCAATGATGATCGCCACAAAGAACGGCACTATGACAACTGCGACCACCGTCACAACAGGCTGAAAAGTACGAGGATCGGACAACTTTATCGCCATCGACCAGATTTCTATCCAAAGATAAGTACACTTCTAATATTTATATCTAATATAATTTTCATTACGACGTTTCTCCACAACGTCCTAGATGATTATTCTTCAAATAGCGTTTGTCCATGTATACCATCTTAAATATATCATACAGCTATACTTAATGCAAATCCTCGACCAGTCATGTTGACGCTCGATGCCTCTAGAGACGGCCCTGTCTCCGGCTCCTCCCTACACGTGCACGAGCGTCTGCCCTCTGCGTTATGGGTGGTCGGCAGCGGTTCCTTAGCGACGCTTTGTTCTTCCTACATGTGCACGGGCTCCATGCCCCGCGTTATGGTTAACAGGCTAGCTAAGGCTGGAGACTCAGCTATATACTAACTGGTCGGATGGTTTATATTAAGTATAAACACAAACTTCATATTAACACTGATGTTTACAAAGCACCAACTGCTTTATCACATCATGCTCATTTGCAAATGACTGCTGAGCGTTGTTTCTTCACCGCTGATTTTTTCTCCATAATTTATTATTTTGTGCATCATGTACTGCCATTCTACATATTTATATTGCAGTAATTTCGAGCTATGCTCGGGGACTTCATCGTTCTCACCCCATGCTGTGCTTGGGGACTGCCCTGACCACAGCCCGGGGACTGTTCTCCTCGGCTACATGTGACTTAAACTCACATACAGTTGAGAGGCATTTATTTTCTTTGACCTTGCTACAAGGCTCATACTTCGCCTTCCAGCAAGCTCGGGGAACCTTTCAGCATCATACTTTATTACACCTCACACTCCGACCGTGAGTCAAACCAGGGCCATACAAACCTTTTAGGATGACGTGTCGACTAAATTGGTACAACTAAACAGAACGCCAACACGTTCTAACTTAGTTACACCAACATGATATCCGAGCTTAAACACGTTTTCTACAAAAACAAACAAGCTTATATACAGTTACGTTATTACAAGCTTGCCTGAAAAGGTCCAAGTTTACAATAATACAACTACATCTTCTTCTACAGCTATAGCCTACACTATTGGCTGGTCGGGACACGCGGCGCTTGCTGCTCGCTGGGCCTGACATCGTGCTCAGGTCTCGGGGACTCTGGCATTGATCGAGCTGAAGAAGATGGCCCCGCCGATGCCTGGCTGGTCGAGACCGCATGCTTCACCGGTTGGCTTGAAGATGACGGCGCTCCCAGCTGACTTGTTGATGGCGTTCCTTGTACGGGTGCTATCGCACCTCCACACAGGTTAATATCGTCAATTATTTTCGCCAACAAGTCTAGCTGGGTCATCCGTGGCTCCTCGGCCTTGTCTGGATCTACCTCCTTCGGGTATCCAGCCTCCAGGCGCTTGAGGCCTATGGTTTTTTGCCACACTTTTTGTGCTCGGGGACTGTTCTGACCACTCTCGTGCTTGGGACTATCTCGACCGCCTTTGTGCTTGGGGACTGCCTCGATCACTCTTCGACCACAGCTCGGGGACTTTGCGTCTCAACTACATGCGACTGGCAACTCGCATACAATTGGGATATTTTTTCTCCTTTAGACCTTGCTAAGGCTCATACCTCGCCTTCCAGCAAGCTCGGGGACTACAACAACCGCCTGGCTACCTGCGACAACAACAGCCTAGAACAACAGCCTACAACAATAGCCTTACGAGCTCGATGTTACGGCGACAACAACCGTCCGGCTACCTGCGATGGGACTTCACCTCTCAAGCATCCAGCTCCGACTCGCCTGGATTTTGGCCGGGACCAACACCAGGAAGCAAGTCGGCGAGAAGCCAGGCGACCTCAGCTGCAGCAAATTTTATCAGATCCGATCTTAAAACTGGCGACGAGATCGGACTCTGTCCCACGCGCATCTCGTGTTGGCGAATATGAAGTCAAAGCTTCAGCCACGGCATGCATCAACGACAAGACTTGAAAGCAGTGTTATGACATCACGTCAAGATCTACACCACCATGCAAGCTAATTATAGCTTCCATGTACGTCAGACAAGCAAGCAAGGTCACGCTCGATTAGGAGCCCGCGGCCGCGATGCTCTCGGTCTCGCTCAACACTACGCCTCCGTCGGGTCACCTGGCCGTGCATGAGCGCGTGCAGCCCCATGGCAAGAAGGTCGTGTCCAAGGCATACAGCGCCATTGTCAACATGGTAGCCTGGCTCGGGATTGCCGTGGGTGCACGGGATTGCGTGGTAGAGAGAGTCAGACTCTAGTTGGATAAGAGCCGATCAGCAAGCAAGCAAATTATGCGGGGCTTATGTCACCATGACGTGAACATGATCCAAGCAATCTAGCCAAAAGTGATCGACATATTAATATTGGTTTCTGCACATGCGTGCTTACGCATGCACCGGTCACACCTGCAAAAATCCTCGTGACTTGTCTCTAACATGGGATCGACTATGCGGTTTCGCCTATGACTCCACGCACCCGTTCGACTGCGTCAAGCCACCCGAGCCACCGAGCGAGCTGCAGAAGGACGACGTCGCCCGGACTACTTACTCCAACTACCCGACGCATCGCAATGATGACCACCGTCATGATGACAACTCTCCGACCACAACTCAGGGACTTCATCGCTCGCCCCTCAACCTGTGCTCGGGGACTGCCTCGACAACTCTTCAACCACGGCTCAGGGACTTCGTCGCTCGCCCCTCAACCTGTGCTCGGGGACTGCCTCGACAACTCTCCGACCACGGCTCGGGGACTTCGTCGCTCGCCCCTCGACCTGTGCTCGGGGACTGCCTCGATCACTCTCCGACCACGGCTTGGGGACTTCGTTGCTCGCTCCTCAACCTGTGCTCGGGGACTGCCTCGATCACTCTCCGACCACGGCTCGGGGACTTCGTCGCTCGCTCCTCGACCTGTGCTTGGGGACTGCCTCGACCACTCTCCGACCATGGCTCGGGGACTTTGCATCTCGACTACATGTGACTGGCAACTCGCATACAGTTGGGATATTTTTTCTAACTTAGACCTTGATACAAGGCTCATACCTCGCCTTCCAGCAAGCTCGGGGACTACATCGGTACGATGCACCTACCGGTGCATCTCGTATCACCTGTACGACGATTGGATTCTCAACTTAACTGGGAATTCTTTTTTAGACCCTGGCACCACGTGCCTATGTCACCTACTACCTGGCTCGGGGACTAAGTGGGCACACTTCACCTTGCGGTGAATGTGTTTGTTTTTCGACCCCTACGCCTCTGATGATCAAGGACGCTACGCTTCAAGACGTACTTACATTTCTTTTCAGAAATACAAGTGGGCACACTTCCCAGGATGGAAATCTTTTTCTTTCTTCTTAAGAGCACCATACATTCTTCGGATAACCTACTTCTCCGGCGACAACGATGGTCGAAGATGTCAAGAACTCAAGCCTCACTGTTCGGAGAAGGTTAAAATGGCGTGTCACATCGGAATATATGGCGCTCGGGGACTAGCTGTGGGGGATATACCCCCGGGTACCACAAGATAGTACATGGGCCACACCATCCGAGGTGGCCTGGCCCGTAAGATCAAGGCGTGCACATCAAGATTATAAGTTGTACTAGATATTGTAATAGTACCAAATTAGATACTTTACTTGTAACCTTGTCTCTTTGGAGTATATAAGGAGAGACAAGGGTCCCCTAGAGGACAGGTTATTCTGTATACATCTCAATACAATACACCAAAAACACAGGACGTAGGGTATTACGTCGATCAGACGGCCTGAACCTGTCTAAATCGCTGTCTCTGCGCCTTGTGTCACCATCTGGTTTCTGATTACGCGCACCGTCTACCGACAATCTACCATCATGGGCATACCCCTAGATGGACTACCGACCATATTTCATCGACAGCGCTGGTTCGAAGGTGGTCGGTGGGGTGTATCTCTAGCTTCGAGATGGGATGGCTAGTGAATATCTTACCATACCGCTAAACACTTCGCTGAAGGGGTGGAACACCAGATGGTTCTACATGAGACAAAGCCACCCAGCAGTGCATTGTGACACCAACCACATCCTAGAAAGCCAAAGGAATTGGTCAGAGCTACTGAGCAAGGATGACATGGATCAAGTGAATGAACTCCTCAGCTTGATAAGGGGCATGAAGACCAATGGTGGATTGGTAGCGGCGAGTTTCATAATGCGCCGCATACAACCCTATAAGGAGAGGGCGTACCCAGGTTATGAATTCAAAGGGGAGACCAACGGGACTCGAGAGAGGCCTGAAATACTTTCCAGAAGTGATGTTGAAGAGCGAACTACAAGCTGTTCGCTCTGCTATCCTCCTTCAGGCTATCAGGGTACACGAAGCCCTTCAATTGCAAGAATATGCCCCCTCAGGTGAAGGTCTTTACTTTATGTTTCCAAGAATTTTATTCATACTGCCGAGCAATAAACTGATCCTACTCATGTGTAGATCCTTTTGCTGGATAGGGCAGTGTATTTTTCGGGCGTTCCAAGAAACGATTGGCCACCATCAGTGGATGCACGTCGACCTGTTCAAATTGAGGAGAGCTCTGTCGGTGTCTCCTCATAATCCAGAGGAATGGAGACTGGTCGGACAGAGAGTCCTCCCCTGGTGCCTACAAAAAATAAGGGAAAGAGGCCGGCGGAAGATGAGCCGGCACAGAAGAAGAGGAAAACAGCAGCGACTGCTCCCCGCAAACTAGGAGGGATCTCTCTGGATGATGACCAGACCAATCAAACACGAAGAACCACGGTGTTCGATTGGTCTGACAACGACAAAATTCTCACAAATCCTCCCTCGAGCACAAAAGGTCCTCCGCTCTACCCACGCACGGAGCAACAAACCGATGTAGGCGAAGAAGTCCTTGAGGCTCCGATAAGGAGAGTCCCCGAGCATCGAGTAGAGGGTATTGCTGCGCAGCAGACGTCGGAAATCCCCACGGTGTGGGCAATGAAGATCCTAGGGCAACAAACGAAAGCAACCCCAGAGCAGCAGACTGAACCAACGCCGACCGAGGAGGAGCTGAGAATTCCCCCACCGAGCACAGGAGTTGACCCCGCTGCTGCGCCTGGAGGCTCTAGTCGACACCGTCGGTTCAAGAAACTAAACCATTAGACCAAACCGTAAGTACTCTTATGCTGTAGTTAATTTGCTGTATTTTCTTTACTTATGTTGTCACTGAATAACTGATTTGACATAGTGCTAGGCGAGCAACAGATCTAGCCCCACCCACTCAGACTGATCGGCGACCAGAAACTTGTCTTGGAGCGGTGGAGACGACAGCAGACCACATCCTGGAGTCCCCGGGTGCTCGGGAGCACGTGGGGGAGCCAATTGATGCCCCTAGTGAACTTCCTGGCGGTGAGCGACTGCCCACAATGGTGAGCGAATTGGCGACAACTCCTTCTGCGATGGTAGAAACGGGGGTGAAGAAGCTTTCGGAGTCAAATGAATAGACGGCAGTCCCCGACTCTCTGGAGGGCATGGTCAGAACTGCTATCCGACCACCAAACCCCAAGGTGGTCCCCCCGGCTGCAATGGAAGAAGATGAGGTGGAGGAGATCATACGCGACGAACCTCGACCTCAAGCAGTTCGGATCCTCCAAAAGCGCGGTGAAGAAATAGTTATTGTTGAAGAGGATGACACCACCAAGGAGTTTAGGAGACTGGAGACTTCCCTTACTAGTGTGATGAAACTGATCAAGGTGAATACTTCTTCTGGAAAAGTCTTAGTCGTTTGTTGGCATTGCTTAACAATAATGTCATCATATTTGTTGCAGGAAATATCTCGAGTTGTCGAGCAGCGCCGCCAGCTAATAAAGCGAATGGAGCCCCTTGCAGCGGAGAACGAAAAACTCAAGGAGGCCAGAAACCTCTCGGAGAAGAATATCCAGCGAGCCCAATGCAAACGAGACCTTGCGGAGTCCAACGCGCGGGACCTAGAATACCAAAATGGGGTCCTTACCGAGAAGCTGGCGGCTGCATCCGAACAAGTGCAGAGCCAATCCGAGCAGTTGGCCGCTATCTCCGACCAACTAAAATGTGCGTCCGAATAGCTGGAGAGGAAAAGTGAACAGCTCAACAGTATATCCAAACAGAAAGCAGGTATGATACATCAACGAATGTACTTTAGTTTTGCTGAATAGCCTCAGTTCCGTTAACAACTGATGTGCTTGTAGTGCAAGATTCTGAGCTCGGCCAGATGCGCTAGACCATCGATCAACTTCGCCAGGAAAAGGCAAAGGAAATAGAGCGGGCGGACAAGCTTGCTGAGGGGCTGAAAGGTGAATTGCTTCTGATCGGTATCATTTTTGTAGTAGCTCCTCATATAACGGATCATTGTAACTCTCGCAGGATATCGTCATAAAGCCAAAGCCAATTCGACGTGCTGGTGTAGGAGGCCAAAGTCTAGAAGGGGAACTTCGATACTATAGTTGCTGCAATTAAGCCGGTGCTTGACTGCATCGACCTGAAGACGGCCACTCAGCATGATGACAGGCGGCAACACCCTGACACCGTCATTCAGAGGTGCAAGGCAGCATGGGAAAACTTCAAAACCTTCAACCGCGATGCCATTACTACTGTCGCTACCCATGTCCTTGCAGTTGTTCGGTCACATTATCCAACCACCGACCTTCAATCCATAGAGGGTGGTTTCACAGAAGGACTAAGCGACGCGGAGACCCAGCAGCTAGAGGATAAAGTGGAGGAGGCAACAAAAGTGTTGGCCGACGATATAAATCTGTTTGACAAGACGAATTGCGATGGCGGAGCTCATTAATCCGATTATAGAAGACCATCTGTAAAACCTTGACTGTGTATTAGAAAACACGATAGCGCAAGAAACAAGTACTTATCAAATATTTGTCATAAGGTGTTTGTAATATATGCAGTTTGCTTGTAGTTTGGTGAAATAATCTTCGAAGTTTCAAACCTGATGCAATTATGCGTAGTTCAATTAACATCCGACCAATTGATCTGCTACTGATTCCTATGGCCTTGGCCAGCCCATAGTCCATAACATCGAGCGTGGAGTCCGTGCACGTGTAGGAGTAATAGACATGACCTAGGAACCATAGCCGACCACCCATGACATAGAGCGCATAGCCCATGGCACGTGTAGGTAAAAGTCAGAGACTGGGTCATCTCCGAAGAGAACAGAAAAGAAAAATGTTTCTTTCCAATCAAGAAATGTTTTCGCTATATGGAAAACATGCTCTGCGATTTGGAGAAATCGTGGTCGGCGATGTGGAGAAATCGTGGTCGGCGATTTGGAGAAATCGTGTTTGGCGTTTTGGAGAAATCATTCGGTGATTTGGAGAAATCGTGTTCGACGTTTTGGAGAAATCGTTCGGCATTTTGGAGAAATCGTGTTCGGCGTTTTTACAGCGATTACGTACTAGAGTTCGTTATGAAGTAGCATATAACTCGATGACCACAAGTGGTTGTTAATCCATAATAGAGACAAAACAGAGACAAGTTATGGAGACCAAAGTACATTACTGAATAAAAATTTGTAGAGTATATATCTGTAGTGTTTCAAGGATAGAAACATATAAGGTGCTCGATGTGCCATGAGTTGGGAACATCGACTCCATCTAAGTCATTCAGGCGATAAGAACCTAGTTGAGTAACCTCTTTGATGATATAAGGCCCTTCCTAGGGGGAAGAGAGCTTGTGCAAACCATCAGTCTTTTGTTTTCTACGGAGAACGAGATCACCAATAGCAAACGAACGACCTTTGATGTTTTGGTTGTAGTACCTCCGTAAGCCTTCCAGATATTTAGCTGTACGAACGCAGGTGATTTGGCGCTCTTCCTCGGCTCTCTCGACGTCCTCAGACCGAACAGCCTCGGCCTACTCTTCATCATAGTTTTCCACTCTAGGTGCTCGAAAAGTAACATCCGCTGGTAGTATGGCTTTTGAGCCGTACACCAAAAAGTGTGGAGTCACGCCGGTGTTGTGACTAGCTTGAGTACATAGTCTCTAGACTACAGCTAGGAGTTCCTTGAGCCATCTGCCCAGGTGCCTTTCTTCTTTCTGATATAGTCGTTTTTTAGGGCATCAAGGATCATACCGTTCGCCCGTTCGACTTGACCGTTGGCTCTTGGATGGGCAACAGAAACATATTTGATGAAGATGCAACGATCTTCGTAGAAGTCCTAGAATTGATGTCCAGTAAACATAGTTCCGAGATCGGTGATGATGCTGTTTGGTAGACCAAATCTGTGGATGATATCTTCAAAGAACTCAACTGCCTTTTTTGCAGTAGCCGAGACGAGTGGTTTATATTCAATCCACTTGGAGAACTTGTCAATGGTGACATACACGTACCGGAAACCACCTGGTGCTGGCTTAAAAGGCCCGATCATGTCCAGTCCCCAGCATGCAAAGGGCCAAGAAGCTAGGATGGTTTGCAGCTCTTGCGCCGGTACGTGTACTTGCTTAGCGAAGAATTGGCATCCTTCACAACGTCGGACTAGATCTTCTGCATCAGTGACGGCTGTGGGCCAATAAAAACCTACTCAGAAAGCCTTGCCGACCAACGTTCTTGAGGCCGCATGGTTGCCGCAGGAACCAGAGTGAATTTCAAGAAGCAGCTTCGCTCCCTCCTCTTGGGTGATGCATTTCTACAGTATCCCTTCCTTGACACTTTTCCTCATCAAGCTGCCGTCCACCAGCACATAAAGCTTGCTCCTCTGAACTAGGTGTTTAGTCTCAGTCTTGTCTATGGGTACCTCGATGCTGGTGAGGTACTTGATGAATTGCTCCCTCCAATCGGCGACCGGTGAAGGTACCACAAGTACCAACTGCTCGGCAGGGGGAACTTCTTCAACTTCCTTATCTTCTTTGATGGATGGCGCCAGGAGATCTTGAATAAAAACCCCCGGTGGGATCATGGCGTGAGAAGAACCGAGCTTGGATAAGTGATCGGCGAGTTGATTTTGGTCACGTACCACGTGGTGATACTCGATACCTAGAATTTTCCTTCAAGTTTTCTGATTTCGATGCAGTAAGCATCCATCTTCTCACAGGAATAGGACTAGTCTTTGTTGAGTTGGTTGATAACCAATGTGGAGTCTCCATACACCATTAGGCGTTTGACGCCGAGCTCGATGGCTATACGAAGACCATGGAGACATGCTTCGTATTCTGCGACGTTATTGGAGACCGGGAAGTGTATCCAAAGAACATAACGTAGCTTATCCTTGGTCGGTGTAATGAACAGAATGCCCACACCAGCACCGTTGATGTTAAGGGCACCGTCGAAGTACATCACCCAGTGCTCGGGGCAAGCAGCGGCGATGGGCTCTTGGATCTCGGTCCATTCAGCGATGAAGTCAGCGAGCGCCTGTGACTTAATGGTAGGTCTGCTTCTAAATTCAATGGAATAGGTGCTGAGCTCAATAGCCCATTTAATGATACGGCCATTGGCTTCTTTGTTGCGAAGAATGTCCCCCAAGGGGAACTCAGTGACCACGGTGATCTTGTAGTATTCGAAGTAATGTCGGAGCTTGTGCGACGTAATCAGAATTGCATATAACAGCTTTTGTACCTGAGGATAATGAGTTTTTGGCTCATTAAGTACTTCACTAATAAAGTAGATCGACGTTGCACCTTGTAAGCGTGCCTGGCTTCCTTGCGTTCGATGACGATAGCTGTGCTCACAACACGAGAAGTGGCGGCGATGTATATTAGCAGAGTCTCATCTAGCCTTGGTGCCGTCATGATCGGCGGCTTTGTTAAGAATAACTTGAGCTGCTCGAAAGCTGAGTCAGCCTCCTCCGACCAGGAAAAGTGCTCGGAGTCCTTGAGGAGCTTGAAGAAAGTTAGTCCTTTTTCACCGAGGCGTAATATGAAGCGGCTTAAAGCAGCCATGCAACCTGTAAGCTTTTGTATATCCTTGACACACGTTGGACGTTTCATATTGGTGATGGCGGAGACCTTGTCAGGATTAGGCATGATGCCTCGAGCACTAACGATGTAGCCTAGCAGTATACTGGATGGAACTCTAAAGATGCACTTTGAAGGGTTCAGCTTCCATCGGTACTTGTTTAGATTGGTGAAGGTTTCTTCGAGGTCGGCGATAAGGTTGTTGGCTGTCTTGGTTTTGACGACCACGTCATCGATGTAGGCTTCGATGTTGTGGCTGATCTGCTGGTCGAGGCACATCTGAATGGCCCTTTGATAGGTAGCCCCAGCGTTCTTGAGTCTGAAGGACATAGTTTTGTAGCAGTATGCAACGAAAGGTGTAATGAACGACGTCTTTATCTGATCTTCTTCCTTGAGGGAGATATGATGATAGCCAGAGTAATAGTTAAGGAAAGAGAGTAGTTCATAGCCGGCGGTAGAGTCTACAACCTAATCTATCTGAGGTAAGCCGAAGGGGTCTTTAGGGCAGTGTTTGTTAAGATCAGTATAATCAATGCTCATTTTCCATTCTTTATTCTTTTTTGAACGAGAACAGGGTTTGCTAACCAATCTGGATGATACACTTCTTTTATAAACCCGACAGCTAACAACCTTTTTATTTCTACCCTAATAGCCTCCTTCTTGTCTGGCGTGAATCAGCGGAGTTTCTGCTTGATCGGTTTGGCGATCGGCGAGACATTCAAGGAGTGCTCGATCTTCTCTCGTGGTACCCCTGGCATGTCTGTAGGTTTCTAGCAAACACGTCGGTGTTGGCACGTAGGAAGGAGATGAGCGCGCTTTTCTATTTGGGGTCAAGGTGAGCCCCGATCTTAACGGTCTTGGAGGTGTCATTGAGGCCGAGGCCGATCTCCTTGATTTCCTTGGACTTGGCGGAGGCGTGGGGAAGCTCTAGCTCTAGAATCTCCATGTCATTGGTGGGTACTGTCTTGGCTTTGGCGACCATGCTAGCCATCTGGATGGAGAGGTCGGTGGCTTCGGCGAGAGCGAGACTCTCTATTTCGTAGGCGTAGGCGATGAAAAGGTTGGCCCATAGAGACAAGACTCCTACAGGTGAAGGCACCTTCAACACCAGATACGCGTAGTGTGGTACGGCCATGAATTTGGCTAGAGCTGGCCAGCCAAGTATGGCGTGGTAGGCGGTGTCGAAGTCGGTGATGTAGAAGTTGAAATGCTCGATGCGGTAGTTGCTAGACGTACCGAACTATGAAGGCCGGAGGCCCCTCAGGATTGTCGACACCATAATCTACGGTGTTGTGGTCGGGGATAGGCTCGAGGGCTGAGTCCAGGTTGCCATACTCCCTTTCGTAATCCTAGCGGCGATGTACTTCATCTTCATGGCAACCAAAGCGACGGTGCTCGATACGCCACCGCGCATCCTGGAGGTTGCTAAGATGTACTCTAGCATCCTGTTCAACCTCCTGGTCGTGCTGGCGATGGTGTTTAGCGCGATGCCCCCCGGGTCCCCCTTGGAGAGGTAACGACTGGTCGATGAAACGGCTTTGACTTGGGCAGCGATTGGACCTCGGCACAGCTGATCGGTGAATCGTGCTCGTGGAGCACGAAGGTCTCTGATCCTCACAGATCTCATTGACCTGACAGTGAGCCGCTTTAAGCATGGCGGCGATCTTGGTGAGCTCGAGCATTTGAGGGAAACGAGCGAGTTCGTTGGCGACTACTGCCAAATTGGTGCTTGGAGTCTTGAAGATGTCGTGGCTGTCAATGCGGAGAAATTCTTCGTTGAGGTCGTGGTAGAGCCGGAGCGGTCTTCCTTGAGAGTCAAGCTGATTATTCTGAGTAGCCTCGGCCCTTGCGATGGCTACCTCGTTTTCTTGCCGCTGTGCGTGGTTGACGTTTCGGTTCTCCCAAGCAACGCGCACCTCCTTGATTTCGCCGTTCCGAGGAGGGCTATCGATGCTGACATTGAAGATTGCACCACCCCGGAAGGGTGGAAGGAGAAATTAATCGGAGAAGGTTTCGGCAAGGGTCTCCGTAGAGCCCTGAGACTCGGAGCCTATAGTTTCTTCTGGGATGGTCTGGAGGTGCGCCCCAGGGCTCCGGCCTAAGTGTAGCATGTTGACAGCCGGCAGGAGCTAGATGGCGATTTGGTCGGCGAGTTTGCCCCTTAGGGTGTGCTGGTAAGTGGCGGCGGTGTTGGAGAATCTAAAGGGTAGGGCCATAGCCCTTGCCGTTTCCCGAGCACCCTCCGATAGATCTAGATCGGAGGGTGGTCGGCGCTGAACCAGAGTGTCTAGTGCTAATTCGGTGATGGAGAGACAATTAGCGAGCTTCAGTCCGACCTGATCGATGGATTTGATTAGATCGTCATTGTTGATCGGCCTCCTCTGGTAGCGAGGAAGCGGACGGCGAGTTGTTGCCGAAAGAGACCTCGGAATCGCCTCTGAGATCAGATCTACAGTTGTAGATGTAGGGGTGGCCGACGCAGAAACGATCTACTCCAGCTCGAGGAGCTCTTCGACTTCGTCAGCGTTGATGACCCACGAGATGGATCCGACCGTGAAGATCTGGCCGGGCTGCGGAAAGGGACAAAGAGCCTATAGAAAAAGCCATCTTGTTCGACAAGGAAACAACACGCACACCCCTACCTAGAGCGCCAACTGTCGATAGAATATCATTGGTAGTCCTCCGAGGGGTATCCCACAAAGGTAGATTGATCGGTAGAGGAGCGCGAGATCAAGAACAAGAAGGCAATAGAGACACATGAGTTAGACAGGTTCAGGTCGTCAGTATGATGTAATACCCTACTCCTGTGGTCTGTCGGTTTGTATTAGCTATCGTATGATATGCCATGATTTTAGAGGGGGTCCCTGCCCGCCTTATATAGTCCGGTAGGCAGGGTTACAAGTCGGTTAGATCTAAGAGATAACCGAAAAGTAATAACTGATTATAGGAATCTTGGGATCATACATATCCTAATAGATCTCATATTATCTTCAGGATATCTTCCCGATGTCTTGCGGAAGGCGCCGAGCAGAGTCGTGCCTCGCAAGGCTTCTTCTTGTGGGCTGGGCCACCCCTAGGGGCGCAGCCCATGTGGTCTACCGTGGGTATCTGGGGCTGTACACCCCACAATGTGGGTTCCTCCCATCTTTGAGCCGCTCCAGACCTTCCTCTTTGAAAGTCTAGACTTCATCGCCGACCAGCTCGGCGTACTTCGCCTCCACGAGGAGGCACTTGTCCCGATTGCCATTGGAGGAGGAGCACCTTCCATCGGCCCTAGGCCACTCGATGACCTCAGCGTCGAGACACCTGCGCTTCGCTTCGAGCCCATGCTGGGCTCAAACTTCATGGTGAGTAACGTACATATTGTTCTTTATGCGCTATTTAATACCTTCCACCGACTCTTCGGAAGGACCCCGTTGTCTCCACCACGACCACTGTGCGACTGGTTCCCCTATGGCTTCATGTCCTCTACGGACTCGTATGTGTAGGGGCTCCAAAGGATGCTAATGCCGCCCCCTCTCACCTCTGAGTTTGTGGGGATGGCGGGCTATGCTCCCACCTCCTTCCACGACCTCATCGACGATGACGTCGAAAGTGATGGCTCCAGCATTGGCGACATCGTGGCACCTGGACACCCTCTGTCCCGAGAGTGTACTATGGTGAACACTCCGGGATAGCCACCGATGGATATGGCATAAGGATCAACTGGGCCTCAGTCAGATATCCGCATACTAACGGTCAGGTCGAATGGGGCAATGGCATGGTCCCCTAAGGACTCAAACCCCGCATCTTTGACCAACTCAATAAGTATGACGGGCGATGGGTTGTAGAGGTCCTAGCAATCCTCTAGAGCCTGAGAACGACCCCAAACCGATCCATGGGATTCACACCTTTCTTCCTGGCCTACGGGGCTGAAGCAGTGTTGGCCTCTGACCTCGACCACGGCGCCCCAAGAGTAAAGGCATTCGACCAAGACCGAGCCATGGAGGCTCAGCAGGACGCGATTGACCTACTCGAGGAGGCTCGTGAGACAACCGTCATCTGCTCTGCTCGCTACCAGCAAACTCTCCGCAGGTACCATGAAAGAAAAATCATGGGGAGGATCCTCGAGGTCGGTGATCTCATACTCAGGAGGACCTAGTCCACCAAGGAGAAACATAAACTCTCTCCACCATGGGAAGGACCCTACACGGTGACTGAGGTGGTCCGACCGGGCACCTACCGGCTAAAAGACGATAATGGCAACGTTCTCACCAACACATGGAACATCGAACAGTTACATCGTTTCTTTCCCTAAAGCTTGGTTTTTCTATTTCTTTCCATTCAACGTTTGCTCCTACAACACCCTAGCCTAAGCACTCTTGCCCTAGGTCGCTCAGGGGCTCCATGGGGGTGCGGTACCACCCTCCTCTTTTACTATCATATAGTAATACTTTTCGCCCAAACAAAAGGGCGTCGCCCAAACAAAAGGGCATTCTGTTCCTTTGATTACCCTATGTAACTTGTGTTTTAAATTCCCGACCAATCGCACCCCGCTATGACCTATGGTTATGAGTAGCTGAGCCTCGTGAGCCATGCCCGGGTTCTTAAGGTTGCAGCCTATGGGTCAATGGGTAGGTGCGGAAAAGAAAGGATAAAAAACAAAGCTATGCTACGGTAAAAACAAGGGCGGATGGGACAAGCTCCCCCTTACGAGTGATTCCATCACAAAACAAAATTAAAATATTCACGAATGTAACTGTTCACATGGGGGCTCCCCCATGAACTTGTCTTTTACATGTATTGATTATTTCTACTCTAAACTCTACTATGGCCCCTCGGTAGCATCGGCTGATGGGACGATCGACGAGGATGAAGGCAACAAGCTTCCGGTTAGGACGACGTTCGGCTCGGTCGGAGGCGAGACAACGCTCGCTTCTGACCCGGTCTCCACTCCTTCCATAGGCTAGACCACATCTTCCCAGCGCACATCTTTAGCCACGCTCAAACGGCGAGCTTCCATCACCCACTTTGCGGAGACTTGCTCGGCAACCATCTGTGTGTATGGCACCAAGCTCTCCCCCAGTGCATTGATTTCATCTACGCTCCACCCGTCGGTGTACCCTCTGTAGATGGCTGTGAAGTCCAGATCGGGGTGATGGGTCACCACTAAAGTCAATACCCTTGACGTCCCGTAGAACATGCCTTCGAAGATGAGCTCCCGAACTTCATTCAGGACC
Organism: Miscanthus floridulus; assembly: GCF_019320115.1. NCBI lineage: Eukaryota > Viridiplantae > Streptophyta > Magnoliopsida > Poales > Poaceae > Miscanthus > Miscanthus floridulus. Next base: position 44,026 of record NW_027096832.1, on the reverse strand, counting down.
TCCGCTAGCTGGACGGCGGGCGTACTGGTGCTCGGTCCCGACCCGAACACCTCGGAGACGACCACCTGGGCGATGTTACGGATCTGGTCAAGCTCTTCCTCGAGGGCACATCACTCTTCAAGGGACTTGGCTAGCGCCTCCGTGCCTCGATCGACCGCCGCCTTGGCTGTCTCCAGCTCTTGCTCCAGAGAGCCAATTTTTCCACCCAGTTCTGAAAAAGATGACAAGTTTAGAAGCAAAGGAAAGGAAAAACCAAGGCATCAACCAAAGGCGGAATAGATACATACCAAGGCAGGTGCTTTCAAGGATGGAGAGTCCTACCTCTTGTTGGGTCACCTTCTCAAGCAGTTGAGCGTTTGACTCCTCTACCCCGAGCACCTATCCCTGAAGCACAACCACTTCTTGTTCAACCTCCGATCGGGCCTTCTGCTCCATCTCTAGAGCCTCTAAGGACTTCTAAAGTGCCACCTTGGTCTCCACCAAGTGGACCTTCGCTACGTTGAGTTCCCGCTCGGCTGCAGTCGCTCGTTTGACCACAAGCAGTTCCACAGCCCGCGCTCCCATCACCTCAGCCACCCGATCTTGGGACTTACGCCGGGCAGATTCCAGTTGGTAGCTAAGCTCGTCAACCCACCGCGATGTCGTCGCTTCCTGCTCCATCCGACCATGTTCCTCCCAAAGCCAGATCGACATCGTCTCATAATCATATAAAGCAAGAAGCAGACATGCTAAGTCAACCATTGAAGGGCCAAGGAGTCAAGGACAAACGGCAAAAACATAGAGAACTTACCTCTACAATGCATGGTAGGTCGACTATAACCGCCTGATGGACGAGCTCAACCCACTCCAAGGCCTCCTTAAGCCTCGCCTTGGTATGGGCGAGATCGGACTCCATGGACAGTCCTCTCTCCCTAAGCAAGTGCCAGAGATTCACCTCCTCATCATCATGAAGGACAAACCGAGCCTTTCCCGGCTCGCCGAGGTAGGGCCACACCATCTCATGGGTTGCCCCCGACCCGTTGGAAGATCTAGCCATCATAGTATCACGCAGTGACCAAATCATCACCAGCTCCTAGGACAACGGGATGGCTGGTGGCTCCACCCTAGTGTTTTCCTCGCCAGAGAAGGGGATCTCCACCGCCTGGACTCCACGGCTCACCAACAGATGTTCTATCTCTAACCTAGCCGTGTCTCCTCCCGACCCCTCCAGCTCTGGCCAGGAGGGTGAATCGTGCGCTCCTCCATCAGGCAAGGCAGGGAGCTCAGTTTCACTCCTCTCCTCTGCCGCAGCGTCGGGGGAGGGATCGCAAGGGTAACCTCTGACCCAACCTCCGCCATCACCACAGGGATCACCGTCATCACCGCCACCACCGCTGCCATCGTACTCGTGACCAGCTATGAGGATGCAACCCCTAGAAGGGAAGGTCGCACCACCACCAATTTGCTTCCCTCACCGCTCGTCGTAACTCGCTATAGGCTAGGTCTCCACTCCTCCCGCATGGGAGGTGGGGTGATGCCTAGTCCTGGTAGTCCCTGGCCGCTGTCCAATAAGTGCAGGCCAGTCACGCTCATAAAACTCAACTGTGAGATTAAAAAGGAACATAAATGCATACCTAGATGAAAGCGGTAGAACCCTGAAGCCCCAACCTGCTGTCGACAGGCCAACCGGACAAGGACCGCTCATAGGTCCTGACTCGCGCTCCCTCATATCAACCAAGGGAAGAGCCGACTCGACCGGTCCTCGATCGGTCCGTGAATGGCCACGACTGCAAGCTTATGGTGAAACCCTCGAATTCACTTGTAGGACATCCCCCCATTGGGGGTCGCGCACACGCGCCAACCTCAAAGATGTAGGGGAATGAAAATGTTCCTCCAACCAGCTGGTATGCTCCACCACACTCAGAGTAGGGGGGTGCAGAGCCAACGATGACTCTGAAGGGCGCGACAACCACGCCCGCTTCGCCTATCGTTCGATGGCGGTGTCTTCGCTCGCAGCGTGCTTCCTTGACTCAAGAATGTCGCCGTGCGTCTCTGTATCACATCCGCCGGTGACGGATGCGGCCATAGGCTCACGATGCTCCACCAAGGTTGCGACAACACCCCTGTCTCCTTTGTCCTCGGAGGTACTCGCATCGCCACTCATCTCCATGGGCTCCTCTGACTTGAGTTCTGCCTCCACATCACTCCGGCTCTCACCCCCTAGACCCGCTGGCTGATTTCCTTCTCCTTTTCGAACCTCCTCTGGGCCTTTTTAGCTCTCTTCTTGTTCTTGGCAAGCGCCTCCTCCTTCTAGGCAGCTTGCTGAGCTATGCCCTCCGACCCCCTCAGAAGGTGTGTCTGGGATTTGTAACTCGTGAGACCCTACGAAATGAGCAACTCAAAATCAAAACAAAGGAGAGCAAGAGGGAAAAGGTCATAGGAAAAGAAGAGGGGGGCATACCAGATTAGATAGCTTCATGACATGTAGAGGTCCGGGCGTCCCTTCAAGGGAGTCTTTATCCCTCAGTTGTAGCACCCAATCGAGTTAGCTCCAGACTTCGTCCTTGGGCAACTCCTCCAGTGACGCACGGTCAGGATCCATCGAACCGATGTATTCCCACATCGGTCGCATTCTTTTCGCCAATAGGGTGACCCGATAGTAGAAGAAGGTGTGGAAGACCCGCAACCCATCGAGTCCATGCCGCTTAAGCTTCTAAAGCTCCACCTTGATAACCTCCAGCTTGTTCTGCCGACCGGTGGGACCCCATGACTAGCTTTCCCTCCTCTTCGGCCTTCTTCTGGTGAACAATGGGAATGATGCTTCCACCAGGTTCCTGATGTAGAACTACTCACCATGCCACCCCCGATTAGAGTCATAGTGGGAGTACGCAGGGTAAGGGGTCGACGACTTTAGCTTCTTCTACAAGGCGAATCCCCCGACCAGTGCGGTTGTAGGCGGCTTTCCCTCAGACAGGGCTCGCCCGCTGAAGATCCACCGGAAGAGATCCACGTGTGGCTCCATCCCAAGGAAGCCCTCATAGACGGTGATGAAGTTGGCAATGTGCAGCACCCTAGTCGGGTTGAGGTGCTGTAGCTCCAGGCCCCACTCGTTGAGGAGCCCGTACAGGAACCAGTGTGTGGGATACCCAAGCCCGCGCTCATGGAAGGCAAGGAAGGAAATGACCTTGTCGGATCAGGGTTACGGAACAGCTTCCCCCAGCGTAGGAGCCCTCCAATGCGCCACCTCCTTTGATGGGAGCAGCCCCATCTCGGTGAAGGTGGCTAGGACCTCCTCGTCCACAGTGGAAGGCCTCTAGTTCGACATCACACCTCGGATGCACGAATGGATCTGTAAGTTCTCCTCTCTCTCGCTTTACCCTCTCTCCTAGAAACCACCATGGAGCATGAATAGGGTTTGGCGAAAAGGAAGAAGGAGAAGAGGCAACAGTTGGAGAAAGGCGAAAGAATGGGAGGAAAACCCTCCCCCCTATTTAATATGGGGAGGTGTGCGGTGGGACACATCCTGGCTGATGGGACGTGCCCTGCCCAAATGAAACATCACTTGGTTAAATGGGACGTGGCCTAGGCAGGGCCCACCACTACCGGAATGTGGGCGTAGAAAACAAGGCACAACCACATGCAAATGACCCTTCACCTTCCCAGGTAGGGTTTGGAAGGGCCCACCAGCGGGATCTCCATCGAGGAGAGACCAACTGGTCACCTAAGTCGATCGAACAGCACAGGCGGCTATCGAGGGATAGGTAAGGAGTAGTGGGATGCCCCATGTGTGCTATGCTGACTACGTCATGAACGACGGGCCCGGATTCTATTCGGACATGTCTGATAAGAGCTCCCCAAACCCATCACTCGAGCCATCGAGGTAACTTTACCAAAACTCCTTTTTATTTTCTACTACATGATCATTCACTCATCCATTCTCATGCATACATTCATCCATTCATCTCGTACATCGAATCATCTCATATGCGATAATTGCATCACAACGCTTCACGTTGCGTCATGAAGTGGTAGTCGCCTCATTCGATATGAGCGACGACCGATCAGGGTTCGAAGGTCGGCCCATGAAGGGCTTGAGGCCGCACGCGTCAAATAGAGCCAGGGGAGAAAAATGTAGATGAGCCTCAGCGGCCCTCTCCTGATCTAATCAGAAGCGAACAGGGTTATCTCAACCTTCTCGTTCAATCCTGACCATGAGCCATGCCCACAGAATCTCCATCGAGGGGAGGCCAGTGGGCCACTGTGGCAGAACCTCCCGAGAAACCGGGCCCACGTGCATCCATCATTGTCTCAACAGACCTTTGATAGCATACACGAGTTCCCAACAACTTAACAGGTCTGTCGGGTGTCCTCGGGAAACCCGAATCATCCACGTTTCTTTTTCGAACAGGATCCCAATCACATACATTGCAGATTACAACAGTTTATTCAAATATATACATCAGAGTAAAAGATAGCAGAAGTCTTAAGATAACATAGCTTACAAACCAGTTGTTTTCAAACTTACAATACCATAAGTGTCATACAACCATAGTAGCGGGATAATATTACATTAACTTTATTTATCATACAAACTAGTGCCTTGTCCAAAGGCCATTCATCACTCCTCATCGTCAATGACTTCAAACACAGACATACAGCAGGGACCAAAACAAGCCTACGCATGTGACTCACCTGCAACAAGGGTTAACAAACCCTGAGTACAAAAGTACTCAACAAGACTAACCCGACATAACAGGGGGTGAAAGACTTTAAAGATGCAGGTGTTGGGGCAAGGTAAGGATGTAGCAAGATTTAAAAGTTCTTTGCCAAAAGCTTACTATTCTTATTCTATTTTCAAGTTTTACCCCTAAGTTCTTTTAGTTCATTATCTCAACTAAATGTACATTTCCCATATTCCATTCCTTCTCATTCCATTCTTTTCTCATATTTTAGTAATTCACCAGTCCTGCATTGCTTCTGTAATGAATCGAGTCTCCATATCCGCGGAGCACCGGCAATTCGAATTGATTCAAGTCCCAGCTGGGGATTCCTTATCACACGACATATGTAGAACTTAATCTTGCATATATCAACCTCGCTATCGGATCCTCCTATACTAAGCCATCTCCACGCCACCAGAGAGTACAGCACACCTCAAATCCGGCCACATTCCAGCCACGAGGGTACACGCTACTCCCACCATCTCTCCACTCCCAGTGCATGGGCATTCGTCTTAGTATCGGATTAGCCGAAGTAGGCTTACCGGAGTATGTGACCAGTACTACAAAGTGTCTTGTTCAGAAGATCCACAATGAGTGGCCTATAAGCGACATAGTCGGCAACATTACCCAACATTCAAGATAAGTCACCCGACTAGTCTCTAGTTCATTCTATCTTCTTTCTTTCTCTGGCCAGTATGCCATCTTTGATTGTATCGAAACTTTTACTTTAAAAGCCTACTATAAAGCATACTAAGCAATCTACGCCATTGTAAATGAAAAACTTTAAAAGCCTACTATAAAGCATACTAAGCAATCTACGCCTTTGTAAATGAAAAACATCTTCAAGGATGGTAAACAATTAACAAGGTAGGCAATGCATCAAGTAGGTAACATTTGAATTAATCAACTTAATGCAATAAGTAACATAGGTGATAAACTTTTCAAAGTAAACAAGGTAAGGGTTTAATGCATAAACCGGGGCTTGCCTTCGTTGACGATCTCAGGTTCCGGATCAGTACCACAATTATCGAATCCCGTGACAACCGGGGATTCTTCTAGAACTTGCTCAACTAGAATCGTTTCACTCTCGGATTCTACACGAAATGATAACATATGCTTTAACATGATGATAATGTAAACATGATGTCGTCATGGTACATGAAATATAACAACACTTCGAATACAACTGTTCTTCACGGTACAGTTGCAAGCCAACAAAACCAACTTGTAAATCTACCGTCAAGGATCACACATGTGACTTGACCAAACTAATCTTGAAACCCTACTAGTCACAAAACATGACCAAAACAAGATCAAACACTAATCAAACACTTAGGGTTTGCTTTTATTTATTTTTGAATTAATTTGGAAATAAGCCCAAAAAATGAACTTGTTCCAAATGACCTCAAAATTTTATGTAAGCTTCCTCATGACAAATTAGTGTACCAAAACAAATTTCATAATTTTTGGAATTATACAGTGGCCTACAAAAATCATGGAAATTGCATTTATCAATTAATGGACTGAATATTTGAACATTAAAAATTTATTCAAATTTCAAGTTTCATATTTTTAAACCATACTAGAACATGTACAGAAGCTACACACAAATTTTCAGAATTTTTGGAGCTATGATTATTTTCCTACAAATTTCCAAAGATTCAGCACTATTCAAAATCAGAAAATATCAAAATACACTATGCTCTCTCTCTCTCTCACTGACAGCCGGCCCCCACATGTCATCCCTAACCTCTGGCATTGACCGTGGCATCAACGACGCTGACCGGCGCTAACTCGCCGACGGTGAGCCCAACAGCGACGGCCAAAGTACCAACATGTTCACAAGAGCTAGGCGCAACAATCTGTGGTACTTTGGAGGTTGATTACGACATGGAACAAGGCTGACGCCGACCATGGCGGACGCGATGGCATGACAGCGTTACACCGACGAAACAAGGCTGGTAACGGTGAAACAGAGAGTTCAGGAAGCATTAGTGGCTCACCCCGAATGTGTTGAAGCAACGAGCGAGACCGGAGAAGCTATGGTGACGCGTTTCGACGGTGACCGGGATCACGGCAGAGCGGACCTCGTCGATGACGGCGTTCCGGCGACTGCAGTGGGCAAAACAAGCAGGCAAGAGTGGAATAAGCACTACAGCATCGAGACGAAGCCATAGAGTCAACATGAAAGGGCAACAGTTCACCTGATGATGCTGGCCACAGTGAATCAGAGTTTCCGTTGAGGTCGCCGACCGCAAGAAAGATGAACGTGGACAGCGAGCTCTCGGCGAAATCAAGCGGTAGCAACAGCTCGGTTGGATGCGCAAGGAGCAGGAGGAACTAGAACACAGCTTTTTCTGGGGCTAACTTATGCTGAGGAGATGAGAGAAGCTCGCCGGAGTCGAGACGGCGGCGTCGGGAAAACAGAGGGAAGGAAAGAAAAGCCAACGACGACGTCTGGGTCTTATAGCTCGGCCAGGAGCGCGCGGAATCGACACGTAGCGTGCTCCCCGCGCTAGCGTGAAGCCAAGGGCAGCCACAGGTGCACCTAGAAGACCGGAGAAAGGACGCCGGCGGTGGGGCGGTGGCGCCCTGTTGCCAACTTGATTTTTTTGAAATATTTACAGATTTGCCACTGAATTCATTTTACAAATTACTCACAAATTTTCTAAAGAAGTTGAAAATCTCCAAATATAAAAGTTGCTCAACTTTTCAAACTCTACAACTTTACTTCAAGGAATATTTTCAAATTCTGCCTCCATTTTGAAATTTGAATTTGGGGTGCATTTGAGCATTTGAACCATTTCAAAATTAATCCAAATTTTATATGTAAACTTGAAAAACTTTGAATACCAAAGTTGATCCTTATAAAATATGCTTCAACTTTGCTTTTTGTCACAACCCCAAATTCCAAATGGATTTTGAATTAGACAAAAGGGGCAAAATGGACTTTTATGATTTGAATTTGAATTCAAATTTGATTTGTTTACCTTTTTACTTTGATTTTTGACCAGTAACATGGCCCATTAGGGTTATTTGAGTCAAATGACACATGACTTCACATGATCACATGAAATTTGACCCTTGTGGTCATGATCTTTATTTAGGGTTTTGAATCACATCACATAAAATAACAACATTATGAAATAAAGCTTATTTAGTGAATGCATTCAAAATTTTCTACTTTATGAATGCTTTGGAATGCACATGATGACATGTCAAGTTTTAGTGCTAGGTCAAAACACCAGAGGTGTTACAACCCTTCCCCCTTAAAGAAATCTCGTCCCGAGATTTAAAACTTAAGGCTAAGTAATGGAAAAGGAAATGTGTCAAGCTAACACATCATAACTTTATTCAAAAGGCTAGTGAGGGGGTTTTCCATTCTGTTGAAAAATGGGACAAGTTATAATATAGACAAGGTATTGCAACTAGATAGAAGTGAAGAAGTCAGGAAAGTTTCTTCTAAGTAATCCTCGGACTCCCAAGTAGCTTCATCTTCAGTGTGTTGATTCCATTGTACTTTGTAGAACTTGATTGTACATCTTCTAGTGACTCAATCTTTCTGATCTAAGACTCTAATGGGGTACTCGGCATAAGTCAAATCAAGTTCTAGTTCTACATCACCAAAGTCGATCACTTGGTCAGGTACTTGAAGACACTTCTTTAACTGAGATACATGAAAGATATCATGCACATCTGACATGTGATCTGGTAGCTTGACGCGATAGGCGACCGGTCCACACTGTTGTTGGATTTGAAAAGGACCTACATAACGGGGCGCCAACTTTCCCCGAATCCCAAAACGATGAACTCCTTTCATCGGTGATACCTTGAGGTAGACATGATCTCCCACTTTGAATTCTAGCAGTCGTCTCCTCTTATCAGCATAGCTTTTCTGTCGGGATTGAGCTACCTTCATATTGGCTTGTATGAGTTTAACTTTCTCTTCGGCTTCCTTGACCACATCCAGTCCAAAGAACCAACGTTCTCTAGCTTCTGACCAATTTAAAGGTGTCTAGCACCTACGTCCATATAGTGCTTCGAATGGTGCCATTTTAATGCTCTCTTGATGGCTATTGTTATATGAGAATTCAGCTAAGGGAAGGCATTCATCCCATTTAGCACCAAAGGAAAGGACACATGCTCTCAACATATCTTTAAGAATTTGATTTACCCTCTCAGTCTGTCCATCTGTTTACGGATGATAAGCAGAACTACGGATAAGTTTAGTTCCCAAAGACTCATGTAGACTTTTCCAAAACTTAGATACAAACAATGACCCTCTATCAGAGACAATGGTCTTGGGTGCCCCATGCAGACTGAAGATTCTATCAAGATAAAGCTTTGCATACTGTTCCGCTCGATATTTATCTCTGACTGGTAGGAAGTGAGCTATCTTGGTTAGGCGATCAACAATAACCCATATTAAATTGTAGCCTGCAGATGTCCTGAGCAACCCCACGATGAAGTCCATATAGATATCTTCCCACTTCCAAGATGGAACTGGCAAAGAATGTAATGGACCTGTAGTCTTCATATGAACCGCTTTGACTCTCTGACAAATATCACATTTGGCCACATATTGAGCTATTTCTATTTTCATTTTGGTCCACCAATATCTCTTTCTTAGATCATGATACATTTTGTTGCTACCCGGATGAATGGAGTATCTTGTAGAATGAGCTTCATCAAGAATCTGCTTTCGTAGCTCTGGATTTTTGGGTACTACCAATCTATCCTTGAACCATACGATATCTGATTCATCAATCTTGAAACATGTTGGTTTTCCAGATCTGACTTTATCTTTGATATGGGCTATGCCCTTACTTTTCCGTTGAGCAGCAATGATATGATCTTTGATAGTGGACTCTACTGCAATATTGGACAGGGAACCTTGTTCTATAATTTGTAAATTCAGATGCTCCATCTCTTGACACAATGTTCGTTGTATAGGTTCTACAGTCAGACAATGGCAATGACTCTTGCGACTCAGGGCATCGGCAACCACATTAGCCTTGCCCGGATGATAGTGTACTTCTAAGTCATAATCTTTGATAAGTTATAACCATCTTCTTTGCCTCATATTCAATTCTGACTGAGTGAAGATATATTTCAAACTTTTGTGATCCATATAGATATGACAGATATTGCCCAATAAATAATGTCGCCAAATCTTGAGTGCATGAACAACGGCGGCTAACTCAAGATCATGGGTGGGATAATGTTCTTCATGCTTCTTGAGTTGTCTGGAAGCGTATGCTATGACTCTGCCTTCTTGCATCAGAACACAGCCAATACCAATTCCGGATGCATCACAATAGATATCAAATGGCCTCTCGATATCAGGTTGTGCTAATACTAGTGCAGTTGTTAGCAATTTCTTCAATGTCTGAAAGGCCTTCTCACATTCTGTTGACCATACAAACTTAGTTTGATTTTTTAGTAGTCCAGTAATTGGCTTTGCAATTCTGGAGAAGTCAGGGATGAACCGACGATAATACCCTGCCAACCCCAGAAAACTACGAACTTGATGAACAGTGGTAGGTGCTTTCCAGTTAAGGACTTCTTCTACCTTGCTCGGATCAATAGCTATACCACCAGCAGATAGCACATGACCCAGAAATTGTACTTCCTCCAACCAAAATGCACATTTACTGAATTTGGCATATAGTTGGTGATCTCTTAATCTTTGTAGAACAATGCGGAGATGTTCCGCATGTTCCTCTTTGCTCTTAGAATAGATAAGAATGTCATCAATGAACACCATGACAAACTTATCCAACTCGGGCATGAAAACTGAGTTCATCAGGTACATGAAATGAGCCGGGGCATTGGTCAGCCCAAAAGACATGACTAGATACTCATATAGACCATATCGGGTAGTGAACGCTGTCTTCGGCACATCTTCTCGTCTGATCTTAATCTGGTGATAGCCTAATCTTAAGTCTATCTTTGAGAACACCTTAGCTCCCGCAAGTTGATCAAAAAGCAAATCAATTCGGGGTAAGGGGTATTTGTTCTTTATGGTGACTTCATTTAACGGCCGATAGTCAACACATAACCTTAAGGTTTGGTCCTTCTTCATGAAGATAGCAGGGCATCCCCAAGGTGAATGAAACCCTTGTCTAACAACTCTTGTAGTTGCATTTTTAATTCTACTAGTTCTTTGGGTGGCATCCTATATGCTCTTCTGGACACTGGTGTTGTTCCTGGTTTTAGATCATATCTAAACTCTACATCTCGGTCTGGTGGTAGACCAGACAGATCATCGGGAAAGACATCCGTAAACTCACATACCACCGTAATTTTCTCAGCTTCTTCAATAATAGTTGCACAGACTGTTTCCACTATACTCTTAGGAAAGGGAAGTTGGATGAGAAGTTGGGTTTTGCTGTTAGGTGCATTTACCCTTATGGTTCTACGCAGGACATCTATGATAGCCCCGTGTTGGGTTAACCAGTTCATACTAAGGATCACATCTATATCTTGATCCTTTAATATCAGCATATTGGTAGGGAACTCATAACCTCCCAAATCAATAGGTACATGCTGAACTACCTCCCTTGTACAGATTCGTCCCCCGGGCGACTGTATATGATATGGTTCTTTTGTTTCCCTAATAGCTATCCCATGCTTCACAACAAATGTACGATTGATGAATGTATGGGATGCACCAGAATCAAATAAGGTAATTGTAGGATGCTTAACAATGGGAAACATACCCATCATTACTGGTTCTCCTTCTGAAATAGATTCCACCTAAGTATAGAAGACCCTTTCAGTTTTCTTCTCAGCCTGACCCTTCTGACTATTCTGAGCATTGCCCTTGTACTGATTCTGAGCTTGAGTAGCAGGGGCTTTGGGTGCATCAGGATTATTCTTCCTAGGATATGGACATTCTTAGGAAAAAATATCTGGGTTTACCACAATTATAGCATAGATAATTGTGATTCTGGGGAGTAGCATTGCGGTTTGCATTATTTGTATTATTTTGCTACTGTGGTGCTTGATGAGGATAAGCCGCATTAGTTGCAGGGCGAATAAAGATTTGCTGCCTGCCTTGGCCTTGTTGTGGGCGGAATGGTGCACGGCCATGATTCTGAGGATGGTAGACTATCTTTTGATGCTTTCCACTCGACGATCCGAAAGCAGATATTTTCTTTTTCTTCGCCTCCTTGTGTCGGCGGTAATTCTCCTCTGAAGTGATAGCAATGTTGATTGTCTCATGATAAGTTGCGTTACCATGAGTTGCCATCATGGTCTGAAGTTTAGTGTTCAGGCCTCTAAGAAAATGATTCATCTTCTTCCTGTCAGTATTCATATACTCTATAGCATACTGCGACAGGTGATTGAAGCACCCAACATAGTGCATCACCGGGTGCTCCCCTTGCTTAAGAGCCAAGAACTCTTCTAACTTCATGGTCATCACACCGTCTGGAATATAGTGTGCCCTAAAGGCATCCTTGAACTCCCTCTAGGTGATTTGGTGACCAGTAGGCTGTACTGCTACCAAATTTGCCCACCAGGCACCAGCAGCTCCTCGGAGTTGCTGTGCCGCAAACCTTGGTTTCTGAATCTCAGTACAGTGAATCAGCTCAAACTTTTGCTCTATTGTCCTAAGCCAATCATCAGCTTCTAAAGGCTCTTCTACCTTAGAGAACATAGGCAGACGTGTGTCAGTAAAATCCACATAGGTTGACTCGTCATTTCCATTATTACGACGACCACGATTAGGGTATGGTGCCTGTTGGTTCTGCGCCAATTCTCTTAACAACCTAGCATTCTCTGCCGTTGCATTGACGAGTGCGGCTATGGCATCTACCATAGTCGAAGGCATTGGTGGAGGATTTGGGTACTCATCATCGTCATGCAAGCCACTAGCACCAGCTCGGGTGATAGGACGAGGCATCTGTTAGAGAAACACGTTTACTTACATTATTCTTTATTGAAAGCATTTAAAAGGATTCATGCTACAAAGGGTTACTTATTTAAATTACATGTCTTGTATCCCACAAGACAGCCCTGGTTTACTAGGAAAGCTAATAAAGGAACTATTACTACTCCGAGCTCTCAGTCTTCGGTGTCCGTGCCCATACCAGATGAAACCTCATCTTCATCTGAGAAGTACACTAACTCCTCAGGATCCTCCTCCTCTTCTTCATTCTCGACTTCTCCTAGAGCTACAATCATTTCTTCATCTATAACTTCACCATCCCCATGAGGTGGATGAAGTTGAGCATACAACATATGGACATTCTCATGAAGAATGGCATTGTCCATCTCCAGGTCTTCTACATAGAATTCTAACTCATGGACGTGTTCATTGGCCGCATCCTTTCATGTCCAGGCTTCATTCCGCAGCTCCATGGTCATGGTGATGCCCCTTTGCATTTCCGCCAGCTCTTCTTGATCTTTGGCATCAGCTCGACGAAGAGTGTTGAGCTCCTTGGTAAGGTTCTTGATGTTGGCGGGATTGCTTGAAGATCCTTCATCTCCTAGGGTCTTGGCACTTCCTTCACCAAGCTCATGGTTTCACGGTGCCAACTGGTGACGAGGGACTCCATGAGGTCTGGTGGACTTGCGTGCGGTTACCTTGGTCTTTGCCATAGCCTGTAGAATTTAGGGTAGGACTATAAGAATAGCTTGAGGATACTGGAGGTTAGCAAGAATGGGATTGACATTACTTACCCAACCACTTCTTAAGGGGAATATTATGCAAAGTGTTCAAGCATGATGCATGAATCGATCTTACAAATCTAGGTACAAGAGATTTATATAATCATAAGTACTAGATTTTTAATACATAGGACAAACCTAATCATATTATCTGCCACAAACTTTCAAATAAGATAGGATTGAGGCTAGATCAAAGGTAAGAAGAAAGAAATTTGAACTTTAAAATATCAAGTTTACTTTCTTTGATCCAAATCAATTTGAAGGTTTTCCAAAGTAACCTACAATGATCTTAGATGGGAACTGCTCTGATACCAGCTGTGGCAGAACCTCCTGAGAAATCGGGCCCACGTGCATCCATCGTTGTCTCAACAGACCTTTGATAGCGTACATGAGTTCCCAACAACTTAACAGGTCTGTCGGGTGTCCTCGGGAAACCCGAATCATCCATGTTTCTTTTTCAAACAGGATCCCAATCATAGACATTGTAGATTACAATAGTTTATTCAAATATATACATCAGAGTAAAAGATAGCGGAAGTCTTAAAATAACATAGCTTACAAACCAGTTGTTTTCAAACTTACAATACCATAAGTGTCATACAACCATACACTACTACACAAACTTTTATGGAGGCGGGCGTTTTTGATTTCCGCGGCGGGCAAAGCCGTCCGCCGCGGCCTAGAGGCCACGGTAAATCGTGGCTTAACCGCGGCGGGCGGCTTTGCCCGCCGCGGTTAACCAATTTACCACGGCGGGCGATGTAACGTGCCCGCCGTGGTAAACATACTTTTACCACGGCGGTCACGTTGAACCGTCCGCCGCGGTAAATTATTTTACCGCGGCGGACACGGTAAAGAGCCCGCCGCGGTTATGTTCGTTAGCCGTGGTGGGCATTATTATTTGCCCGCCTCGGTAAATTTTTTCCTGAATTAAAAAAAATACAGCAGCCATATAATTAAATTCAAATTCAAATTCAAATTCAAATTCAAATCACATCCAGATTTCACAAATTAAACTTAAAAAGTATGCAGGCATTACACATGAGATAATATACATATATATACATTCACTTAGTCGTTCTTGTCATTGTTAATTCATTACATTTACATATTAAAGTCGTTATACATGCCCTAAGGAGTAATCTTGCGGACGCATCATCGTGGGCCATTTCCTCAGCCTCTCGTACTCCGGTAAAATCGCTAGCTGGCTGTTCTCATTGAAGAACGTGCTCCCTTCAAGCACGCATTTGTCTAAGACAAACTTACATATGTCCGCCTTTGTCTGCTTGAAGGAGTGTTGGGTGCTCTGCACGTCTCTCCACCAGTTCAATCCATTCTTGAGCACCCTCCAACTGCTGCTGTACTGCTTGCACTCCCTCAGGTACTCACAGACGTAGAAGCCACAGGTTTGTGATCCTACCGGTTGTTTGGCACACTGCATGATCGATACACAAGCATTAGAATACAGGCATTAGAACGCTTATGAACAGAACACACAATTAAACCTTTCAAATACTTACCGGAAAGTTGCGTCTGATTTTGATGCGGTTCTTATGCTTAGCCTTAAAATTCTCTGTTCTTCGATCATAGCATTCAGGATCCTTCACGTACTCCTTATAAGCGCTATATGAAATGTACTAGTATTAGGCAGGGCATTAGAACGCATATGAGAAGACAGTTCAGTCACTTACACTCTGAGGCAATCTTCAAAGGCCTTGTACCCTTTTAAGTTTGGCATTCTCAACGAATCAAATACGCAGGCCCTGCCATCCTGAGGGTAGATGATAAATGCAACCCAGTGACCCTCGAGGCCTTGGCTGTGCCATTGAAACAAAATACAGGTTACAATGAGAAATAATAATACTAGCTAGCTACCCACTTATCTCTACAGGCATGTCTTCGACTTACCCAAAGTGGTAGGCAGCTACGATACACCCATTTCTCCTGATCTTCTTCATTGCTCCTAGTATGTACCTTGAAATGTTCAACTTCTCATTGTCCATCAGTTTCTTCCTGTGCGCCTCTCTCTGTCGCTTGGTCAAGTCTTTCATGGTTGGATGATTGTCATCTAGGTGGTAACCAATGATGACTCTTTGAGCAATATGCATTGGAGATAGATAGATAACATCAAGTTTTAGTTCCTTGGATATATAGGCCATCAACCTGCAAGGACAAGCCATCGTGGCATATATAAGTAGTCTTGACCGATTCAAAGGCAGGTGATATGTGAAACTCGCAATTCATCACTTACATAGAGAACAAGGTGACTTGGGCGATGTCAAGGTCTTGTTCCCATAGTAGTCTGTACATGTCGTGGAAGTCCACGGGGAGTTCTACATCGTTGCCGGGCAAGTGGAAGTACTCCACCACAACCTTGACTAGAAAACCATGTAGGCCAGCTTTTGCCACTTCCATGTACCAGAGATGAAACCTCCTTGTCTCCCACCTTTCCTCGTCGACGAGCTGGGCCTTGGTTATCATGAACTTCCCATGCTCGTAATGGCTGGGGCAGTCATCCGATTCAGGAAATAGATGGAAAGGTGATCTTGGCCTGGGATAGAAATGTTAGTACCATATTATGGCAAAGAAAAGTTATTAGCAAATTATGCTCGCCGCTACCATACCTTTCGAACTCAAGTGAGTATGTGAGATGCCCTTGGTCGCCTTTAGTCTTCGCCGGCGGTGGAGGACAGTGGCTTGTGCTCGCAATGGCAGCAGGCGGTGTCTTTGCCCCCGGTTCCTCCATGCCTCCCGGTCCTTTGCTTGTGCCCTTAGACGGACTATCGGGAGGTGCGGGTGGACTTGTTGGAGGAGGAGAACGAGGGTGAGGGCTTGTGCCTCGGGGTGACTTCCTTCCCTTGTCATCCCCGCCATTGCCTTCGTCATCGCCGTCGCCGTGATCCGGATCATCGGGGGGACAAGATCCGGCAATGGATGGTTGTGATGCTGGTGTCGCCATCGGCGTAGAAGTCGGCGTCGAGAGAATGATCTCTATGTCATCCTTGTTCCACAGGACTTCGGAACCAATGGCAGCTCCAAGGATCGTTACCCCTTGTGCAGTTGGATATTCCATTTCAAATTCTTCATATTGGGTCGCATACCATGTAAGTATCACGGCAGCATAGTTGGCAGGGATCTGGTCTTGGTTGAAATCTTTGATATCTTCTTTGGGGTGCATGTAACCCTCACCCACGGTCAACTTTTTCGCCCTGCCGAACGGGATGTTGAGGTTGACGCGCATGGGTTGCCGGATGTCGTCGACGGGGTGCCTTGGGTGATCCTCGATCATCGGCAGTGGCTGCCCTTGTGTCTGCCGTTGTGGAACTTGTGGCACGGCCACGCCTGCCTGGCGAAGCATCTGTGACCTCATCGACACCATATCTGGGTCATTGCTCGTGAAGGCTTCTTTTATGGACCGACTGATCATTTCGGCCACGCCTTGATCATAGCCCTTCTAAAAGATGCCCTCCTTGTACCTCTGCCTTGACCGGTATGTGGCAGCGTCGGATTGCCATGACTCCACTGAGTTCCAGCTCATCTTCGACGACATGCCACGGACGTGGCCACGGTGCTCGGGGGTTCCCAGCGCTAGGGTCAGCAAGTCCTGGCCCCTGCAAACCTCGAAGCTGTCCTTGGATTTAGCGGCCTGGATGAGAGCCCTCTCCACCTCCTCGAACTTCGGCTCATTGAACTTGCTCGCGCCCTCCTTGAGCTTCTTCGGCTTGCGGGCATAAATGAAGTCCTTAGCCCTCAAGTCTACACCGTCGTACGGATCGGGAAGCCCGGCGGCAGCTCTAGCCCTTTCTTCCTCCCGCCACTAGGGCCTCTTACCAGCAAACCCAGTCATGCCCAAGTGGTGGGGGTGCAGGTTCTTCTTCGCGAGTGCGCTGAACTTGGCGCTCTTTGCCTTTGCTTCTTCTGTTGTTCTTTGTTTGCAGAACTCTTCCCAGTGATGTTCCTTCACCATAGTGTATTTGACACAGGGTGACTTGCCTAGCTTCAGGTAGTACCTGGTCAGCATGGACTTGAAGTTTCTAAAGGCTCTTCCTGCCACGTGCATGACCCACTCCCTGCACTTGTCTAGATCGGCGTCCTCGGGATAATGGAAGCTCCTCGTCACCTCACCCCAGATATGTGTCTTGTAGTCGACCGGGACATTGTTCCACTCCGCCCAAGTGATCTCCACCTTGTCCTTGACTATACATGCCACCTGGTTGCTGAACTTGGCAAGGACCGTGGGTGGCGACAACGGGTTTCCCTCTGGTCCCACCTCATGGATCACATGGACTTCGCCGTGGATTTCCCTCCGATGCCTCCCGTGTTCCCCCCTTCTCAGCTTTGTCCTCTGACCACTAGACTTGCCTGAAGTGGTTGGAGATGGAGCGGGGGGTTCTTTGTCACTGACTTCTTCCTCCTCGAAATTCAATTCTCGAGGCACCACCGGCATCTGTTCAGGGTTTGGAGACCGTGCACTTTCAACTTCGTCGTCCCTCGGTTGGTAGGTCGGATCATCATCGTCCTCTGTACGACGTTTCTTTGTTGGCCTAGGGGTCACAGACACTTGGCTCTCGAGGCTAGTTGATGATGATGCACTAGGGGTAGGGTCGCGCCATTCGCTTATCGGTTCCTCCGCCATTGGAAAGCTACAATGAATACATATTTCAGTTGTATAGACACAGTTATAGAGTAGTAAAGTAGAGTAGTACTAGAGTAGTAAAGTAGTAGTAGTTGGCTCAGATTTGCCCCATTGTCATCACATCGCTTTTAAACTGGTTGCTTGTATCTGGTATACAAGCCATCCTAGTTTAGCGGGGGCACTCGATCATCATCGCCGCTGCCTCAGCATAAAAGGGTTCACATCATTGCATATGCCACTGCCTCAGCAATAAGTTTAAAAGTTCATCATTGCATATGCCAAAAAAGGAAGCAGCCCCATTAAATAAAAACCTTTCACAAATCAAAAACAGGAGCAGCAGTAGTAGAATAGTAGTATAGGAGGGAGTAGAGGAGTAGAGGAGGAGGGAGTAGTAGTAGGCAGTAGTAGTATACTAGTAGTAGTATACTACTAGAAAGTAGTAGGCAGTAGTAGTAGTATACTAGTAGTAGTACAGGAGGAAGTAGAGGTAGGCAGTAGTAGTAGTATACTACTACTAGTAAAGGAGGGAGTGACCAATTCATCTCAAAATTCTCACAAATTATATCAAATTTGGCAAAATTGCAGCAGAGTGACCAATTCATCTCAAAATTCTCACAAATTTAGCTCAGAATTAGTTTAAAGGCAAGGTGCATCATAGGCAGTGGCATATGCTCAGAATTTTGTCATAAATTTCTTTGGCATCATAGGCAGCAAAAAGAATTGAATTCAAATGCTACGGTTCACCAAAAGCATCATAGATCAGTAGTATAGCAGTTCAAAATTCACCAAGTGTAGTACTGCTTTGTTCAGTTGAATTCAGAGTAGCAGCAGCAGTAGTAAGACAACAGTGGTAGAGAGAAATAGGTAATACAAGTACCATTTTGCATCAAGTAGTAGAGTACCAGTAAGGGGATAAGTAGTAGCTAGCCATCTCAAAAAACTTTCACAAATCAAAAAATTTGCATCAAGCTATAGAGTGTAGGCAGTAGACAGTAGAGTGTAGGTAGTAGAGTGCAGGCAGTGGATTAATGGGCATAATGGCAATTGGCAATGCCAAACTGCCAATGACAAGCAAGAGAGGCAATGCCAAACTGCCAATGACAAGCATGGAATATTAGTGTACTGAATTTCATAGCAGTATTGAAATTTCAGTCTTGTATTTTTGTATGACACTATCAGAATTTTGATAACAAATTGCAAGCATTTTGTGCACAACAGATTGAGTGAAGATTCCTTTCTATTGCTACCTTTTCTAGTTCATAGTACTTTTGATAATTGATTCCTTTTTGCTGTGTTCTTGTAACTTAATTAAGTTCTCAAACCTGAAATTTAATAAAGCTCTAAATATTAGACGGTTAGAACAAGTGATGACATTATTACCTCACCTTTTTTAACTACTGTGATTCACCCCTCCAGTTTTTTTAACAGAGTTTTGATCCATTACAAGGATTTGAATACTAGGATTGTTAGCACTAGGATTTCATGCCTAGGATTGTGATGGCTGTTAGTGAAAAACTAGAAAATTCCATAATATACATGTAACAAATTGGGCATATTGTTCTTCAGGGCGCATTATAAGTTCCAGTAGATGAATCTTATCTTTTGTTATTGCATCTAATGAATGATTATCAGTTTTAATACCCTGTATTGGCGCAATGGTGCTTTGGCATTGGAACACAAAAAATGTGATGACTTTGCCTCCACGTTTTCTGTCATTTCTCATCCTCCTGTGTTACTATCAAATTGTAGACGCATATAGCTGGAGGACAGACACCACCTTTCAATTTCTTCCTATTTTAGATTGATGATTGTTTCTATCAAATTGGTTAATTTATTTTCTGAGGATTAGGTTCTACCAATAGCAGAACTGGTTGATTTGTCTATGCCAGAATATGTTTTTTTAAGGGGGGTGAAGTCCAGCAAGGAAGAGTTGTGAACTTGTGAATAGGGGTGTCCATGGGCACCCTTAGATGGAGAGTAGGCAGTTATATATTATTTGGATAGCATTTTAAATGTTCAGCTCAAGCAGTTTTTTGAACATTTCGTGTGTTATGTGATAGACTCTCTTTTTTGCTGGAACTAAGTCTTTCTAAATCATTGCAGATAAATTCACAAGCCAAATGGATTAGGTTCCAATCGATTAACAAACTTAAATTTTTTTCTGAATCAACTAAACAACAGTTGGAATTGGAAATTAAGGAGTAAGACAGGAGAGAAATGTACCAAATTGTAGGTTGCAGCTGTACCAGAGCAGACGAATAGGAGTGCAACCTTGAAGGCCCGACCGCAGGAACGGAGCTCCGGCCACCAGCCTGCGCCCTACAAGCCGTGGGTGGTGGCGCAAGACAGCCGGGGCCCGGGGGCGGTGCAGCACGCCGCCGCTGCTCTGCCTACACCTTTCCGGCGGTGACGCCGGCCGGGCTACGTGAGCACGGCCGTGGGCGAGAAGGGAGCACTCGAGATGGTGGCGGCGGTAGGATCCAGTCACTGCGAGGTGCTAGGGTTCCGGTGAGCAGCCGAGTCGAGAGACTCGAGAGCACGGGGGCGGGGCGCGGGCAAGGGAGAGGAGGACGGGGGCGCGGACCGGGCACGGGGAGGAGAACGGGGGCGGGGGTCGGTGCGCGGAGGAGCTCAATCGGCGGTGGAGCCCTGGCGGCGGCGGCGTGAGATTTTGGCAGCCCTTCGGGGTAAAACTGAACCGCGCGAAAGACCGCCGAGATGTAGAGGGTGGGGACGGCTTATATAGGATGCGATTAACCGCGGCGGGCAACGTAACAGCCCGCCGCGGGAAATATTTAACGCGGCGGTCTGTTAAGTTGCCCGCCGCGGTTAATATATTAACCGCGGCGGGCGCTGTTATATGCCCGCCGCGGTAAAGATCCAGTTCAGAATCCATTAGCTATTTTAAGTCTCATGAAGATGAAACTAGTCTATACTAACATAATTCATTAGCTAATTCATTAGCTATATTCATTAGTCTATACTTTTGAGGTCCCTTGGCTTTTTATTACTTGACTTTTGTAGCACACTTAAGAATCTTAACCTCTTTTATAGAGTATGCATATAGAGTATCTGGGATTGTTACATATAGAGTCTCTAGGATACATTATTATATATATGTCTGTGGGATACGTATAGAGTCCACTACATTATTACATATATATATATATGTCTCTGGGATACATAAATCATTTTGGTGCAGGTGCTTTCACCGTCCTCTTCTCACCATCGGGGCGGGCCCACGGCATCATCCTGGACTTGTTGAATCGGTCCTCGACGGCCTTGATCTTCTTTGGGTGATCGGTAAAAAGCTCGAGCTCTGCGTAGTTGTTGTATTGTTCGGGACTCTGCACCCCATCAGCTCCCACAATCCGCTGCTTTCCGGACACAACCACATGCCTTTTTGGGTCCTCTGCATATATATAGTAGGCCACTTGTGCGACATTGGTTGCTAGTACCCACGGGTCATCTTTGTAGCCGATACTTTTGAGGTCCACGGTGGTTAGCCCATAACTGTCCACTGCAACCGCATTCGGTTTGACCCACTGGCAATGGAAGACGGTTATGCATAGGTTCTGGCCGTAGTCAAGTTCCCATATTTCTTCAACTTGCCCATAGTATTGCCTCCTCTGGCCCGTGTACTCTTCTTCGCCCTCGTATCGAACACCGCAGTTCTGTGCCGAGCTCTTCTTGTCCTTGTCTTTCGTGTGGAACCTGTAGCCCTGGACGTCATACCCTTGCCACGTGGTGATTTGGCTGGATGGGCCTAACACAAGCCTCTTAACGGTCTCCGTATCTTCATCAGGGCATCCTTCAAGGGGTATGTGTTGCTCTTTGAGCCAGTCTATGAAATTGCTCTTGTGATGGCTCTGGACCCATGCCTCCGTGCGTTGTCCATCATTAGCGGCGCGGATCTCTTCCAGGTTCTTTTCAATATATTTCTCCATGCTCACTAACTGATGAAGGATGCTGTAATGAGCTTCTTGCACCATTCGGTTTGGCACATCGGTGCGCACTTTTCGGCCTGTGCACCCCATTCCTGAGGTTTTGCCTTCGTGGTGATGGACAGGCAACCCAATCACCCTCCCATCTCTTATGTACCTCATACACCAGTTCACGGCCTCCTCCGTTGTGTATGCCTCGATCATAGAGCCCTCCGGGTAAGCGCGGTTATGGACGTATCTGTTGAGGGTGGACATGAACCGCTCGTACGTCCACATCTGGTGTAGGTACACGGGGCCTAGTTGATGGATCTGATCGACCATATGCATCATTAGGTGTGGCATAATATCAAAGTAAGATGGTGGAAAGCACATCTCGAGCTGGCAAAGGGTCTCCGCGATGAACTCCTTCAGGGCAGGCAGCTCAGCCTTATCAATGACCTTCTGAGTGATGCGATTAAAGAAGTATGACATCCGTGTGATGACCATCTTCACGTACTCTGGACGAATAGCCCTAATCGCAATTGGTAGGAACACCGTCAGCATGACGTGGCAGTCGTGTGAGTTGTAGCCGGTCATTATGAGGTCTTTCATGGAGACCAGGCTCTTGATGTTGGAAGAGAAACCAGTCGGCACCTTGATACCCCTAAGCAACTTAAGAAAAGCCGTCCTCTTGTCTTGCGTTAGGTTGCAGGCCGCACCCGGGATATCGACTTTACCATTCTGAGGCGGTCCCGGGTGAAGGTCCGGCCTGATGCCCAGATTGACAAGATCCGTCCGTGACTTAATACCATCCTTTGTCTTGCCCTTGATGTCCAGCAGGACACCGATCGTGCTTTCGAAGACATTTTTCTCCAGGTGCATGCAGTCGATGGCATGGGGTGTATTCAGTGTTTTCCAATACGACAGGTACTTGAAGAAAATTGACATCTTCTTGAAAGGAACGGCGGCGGGGACTTCCTCCGTCTGGTCCCGCTTTCGCTTCCTTGTCTGCTTGGGCCCCTCTTTAGGCGGCTTCTTCTTCTTTCCAAACTCCACCTGATCCATGTCCTTGACCATCTCATACACCTTTGTTCCCCAACTAGTCTGCGTCATTTGATCACGCTGCGGCTCGTCTTGATTGTCAAAGTATTTGTTCATAATACTTCTTCTATACCTATGATTTTTGGTGAGGAACCGTCTGTGCCTCGTGTACACCATCTTATTGGATCCCTTAAGGTAAGTGTAGCAGGTCTCGTCGATACAAATTACGCAGCCGGTCTTCCCTTTGATCTGCCCCGATAGTGAGAAGAGACCGGGGTAATCGGTGATGGTGACAAAGATGATTGCTTTTAGTGTGAACTTCTCCTTGCGGGATGCATCCACCATCTAGACCCCAACATCAAATAGTATCTTCATTTCCTCCATGAACGGCTCCAGGAACACATCTATATCGTTGCCGGGCTGCTTCGGTCCGGAGATAAGCATGGTCAGCATAAGGTACCTACGCTTCTGACATAGATGGGGAGGTAGGTTGTACATGGTGAGCACGACGGGCCAAGTGCTGTGCGAGCTGCTAAGCTCACCGAACGGGTTCATCCCGTCGGTACTTAGCGCGAACCTAACATGCCTGGGCTCCTTGCCAAACTCCGGGTAGGCCTCGTCGAAATCCTTCCACTGCTTGCCATCGGATGGGTGCCGTAGCTTGCCATCGTCGTTCAGGCGGTCAGCAGATGCATGCCAGGACATGAGCTTGGCATCGTCCGGGTTCCCGAATATTGCACGCAGGCGATCGGTCACGGGCAGGTACCACACCGACAGTGCTGGACTTTTCCTGTGCGTGTAACCCTCTTCTTCATCGTCCTGCTGAGCCGATATCTGTTTGGCCACACTGCTCTTCTTTGCCCCCTTCTTGTTCTTCTTCCGACCACCCCGCAAGTCTCCCTCGTCTTCTGCATCCACGCGACAACCAGCATTTTTCTTGTACCAACTAAAGCCACAGTGCGGACAACTCGTCAAATTCTCATACTCATTGCCTCGATACAGGATGCAGTGGTTAGGGCATGCATCAAACTTTCTAAGCTTCATCGCCACTGGCCGGATCAGCTTCTTGGCCCGATAAGTATTGGCGGGCACCTTGTTAGCCGTTGGGTACGTGGTGGCAAGGTAGCTTAACAACTCATTGAAGCTAGTGTCAGACCAACCATGACGAGCCTTCAACATCAACATATGGAGGTTAAAACGGAGCGCCGTGCAGTCCTTTGGACAATCGCCGCCGTCCTTATAGAGAGGATCAACTGCCGCCTGTTTCAACTCTCTGAAATTCTCCAACCACTTTGGGCAACCCAACACAACGTCGTCTTCATCGAAGTGTTTGACTAGATCTTCAACAAGCTGCACATCCTCGGGTTGGCTCACAGTATCCTGACCATCAACACCGTCGCTGGCTTCGTCGGCCATGTCTTGCATTACATCATCCACCGTGATGTAATCACGACAACTGTTGTCACTGTCGGCTGGCGCAGCTGCTGCGGAAGGATCTTTATTCACCGGTGGTGCTGTCATCGTCGGCGTCGAAGAGGTAACTCTAGATGCAGCGCCACTCGCACCAACTCTTTCGCCGTGAAATGTCCAGACTGTGTAGCCCTCGATGAAACCATACATGATCAAATGAGTTTGCACCTCGCTGTCTCGGTGGGCTTTCAGGTTCTTGCAACGAGAACATGGACATATGGTTGTCATCCGCTTCAGTCTCTCACGGTGAGCTTTACCAGCCGCAATAAACTTCCTTAATTCAAAGAGGTACCGCGGATCATTCACTCTATCGATCCGGTACATCCATTCCGATCTATCCATCGTATCTGCGAACATTATCCATCACAATCAACATTAAATAAAGAAGAATTAGGAGAAATTGATGATTTTTACGTCCAAAATCATGAAAAAGAGAGGAAATGACGATGTGAAAGATGAAGCATGCATCTATGATGAATCTAAAGTTAAAGAAATACATAACATCATTTTTTCCATTAAAATTGATCTAGATCTAGATCTAGATCTAAAGAGAACTCTAGGTGATGGAAATAAAGAGAGAGGATGGAAGGAGAGAGGGAGAGCCTTTATGAACCTCTTATGATGTCCTCCTCCCTCAAATCCAAGCCCTTCAACTCAAATCAAAAGTTTCCTCAAATTTTAGGGCAAAGCCTCCCCCCATGAGTTTTGAGAGAGGAAGACCCGTGGAGAAGAAGGAGGGTCCGAGGGCTGTATATGTATAGGCTTTACCGCGGCGGGCAACATAAAACGCCCGCCTCGGTAAATCAAGTCTTTACCGCGGCGGGCAGTTTAAAGCGCCCGCTATGGTAAACCGTATTAACCGAGGCGGCTATTCATACCGCCCGGCGTGGTAAATAACGATTTTCTGCGGCGGGCAGGTAAGGTGGCCCGCCGCGGTAAACCAATTTCCCGCAGCGGGCGCCCCGGTGGCCGGCCTCGCTGGCCGGCCACCGGTTAACCGTGGCGGGCAAAAAAGGTGCCCGCCACGGAGCGTGTTTTGGCCACGCTGCGCAAATTCATTCCTGTAGTAGTGCAACCCGGACTAAAGTAGAAAAATCTAAGAAATAGTCCAATCAGCTGGTGCATGCGACCGGACTTAGGTCAAATATTTTGACATGACATTTTTTCCCCTGTCATCGGACGTGAACCCGATTTGGCGGCTGAAACCAAAACACGGCTTTTTCTAAAATATGCCCATTGAAAAAAATTTAGCAGGATTTATTTGTACAAGAGATATATTACCTGTTCGTAAGAGCATCTCTAAGAGATGTTCTAAATCTCTCCGCAAGATCCGATTTAGCGATTTAGGAGTCAAAAACGTGTCCAACATGGAACTGAACACACGGGGCCTTTGTTTTGATGAAAATGAACTCAGTTTTCCAGTTTCATTCCTGGAATGTGGATAGTAGTCATTTCAGTCAATTTAGGAATTCTGTAGGAACTGGAGATGGTTGAATTTAAGTATATATATGTTAGTAGGATGTCTTCAGCATATGAAAAAATTCTGTAGGAACTGGAAAAGGTTGGATTTTAGTAAATTATTAGTTTGACGCACACACTTCTCCTAATCTCGTAGGTCAGCTTTGGAGCATGTAGTCCCTCCGTTCCAAATTATAAGTTGCTTTGACTTTTTTGGTACATAGATTTTGCTATGTATCTAGCCATATGTATACCTAGATACATAGAAAAGTTGATGTTCCAATAAAGTTAAAGCGACTTATAATTTGAAACGGATGGACTAATATTTTGCTGGGTTATTTAATATGTCTGGTGGTGAGTGCGATGAGACACAGTTGTTGCTAGGTCAGGGCGACTAAGTTGAGCCTTTTCCATATGCCACTCCAGAATGCCATGGACACCCTACTGAGGCTGATAGGAATGGGCAATGTGTTGGAAATAGGTAGTAGGGTGACTTCTCCCATTACATGTTCAGGCACAAGCTTAAACTCAGATGTCAATGACTTCAGGCCTTCAGTAGCAACTTGAACTATGTATATGCTTTTTGATAGTCTTATTAGGACCAACCATAGATGAAAACATTTCTCTAACATGGTGTTATCCTCATAATCATATTCTACCACTGCCTCCACGCCATGCTCTTGGGAATATGTGGGTTAGAAGTAGAAATGCTGTAGCTAGTTTCCTTGCTTCAGTTTGTATCAGAGTTTTTCCTTCAAGATGATGTCTGACAATAGGGATGCAAATAGTGTAGTACCTAAGTGAACACCCAGACTCTACACCCCACACAAACTTTCAGGCACAATCTTTAAACCATTCAAATCTTGAGACGTCACTTGTGTTCAAGCAAATGATGAGGTGATGGACGGGCTCTTAGAAGTAATAGTTACTCTGTCGTTTTCATCTCAATTATAATTGTCTCAAGCAATATGTTTGGGACTTTTCAGGTTGTGCTTGAAGCAAGTTGCCATTGGCTGTGGAGATGAATTAATCACTTTGTACCCAAACAAAGGATGGCAATATCGCGTTAATTCACAAATCCATCAAGGGCATTGAAACGATAAATATTATGTTGGTTAGTTTACCTTCAATTGGTGGAAATAATGTAAGCAATCATGCATGGTCGGATATGGTCCTTACGTACATGCTTGCTGGTTATTTTGTTATAAAAAATCAGAAGAGAAGAAGAACAAGATGCGAGAAATCAAGTTTTTCGGCCCGACTGGCTTGGTTCTAGGATTGGGCACAGTTTAGCTGAAAAGTGAGAAAACCGAGCTGAATCGAACCAAGCCGAAATGTCTATTTTTCAGTTCTGGCTTCAATATTTGTGTCTAAGATGATCCTTTTCAACTTCGGCCTCAAAACCCAACCGAACCGATGAGTCGAGAAACCAATCACACGCATTGCCTACCACACAGCGAAATGCCAAAGCCCAACTATTCCTTCGGTCCCTTCTTTCCTCGTTTTCCCCGGACTCACCCGAGTACAAGCCCTTTATTTCCTCCTTGTTTTCTCGGATCCACAGAGGCTCACACCTAGATGGTGGTGGTGGCTATAGGGCGGCCCGCACACTGCTCCTCGGCATCAGAGGCGTGCCCACGCGGCGGCAGTGGCAGCATAACTCCTTGGAGGCAGGCAGGTAGTTGGTAGCAGGCACCCGATGGGGTCCCACTCGCTCGCGTTGTGGTGGCGCGACTCCTATGAGACGAGGGCGGCTGGCTAGGGCACACACGCGTGGTAGTTGCGCGGTCAGTGGTCAGTGGCAGCTCGCCCGCATGGTGGTCGCGCGTCTCCTTGGGCCTTGGTATCTTGGCGGCGGCGGGGCAGGGCGGCTCCTCAGCTGTTGCTGGTGCACGACTGTGCGGCTCCTCAGCTCGAGCCTTTGAGGTGACGTGACTCCTCTTTCTGTGCGAGCGCGAGGGAGACAACGAGGTGCAGGTGCTTCTTGTTCTCCTTGGTTAGTTTGTTTGGTTCAAACTGAAAACCGAATTAAAAGAACCGACCACTAGTAGAGAAATGACCTTTCATCCGCTTCGATTTTGGGCTTTAGTCTCGGTATTTTTTGCGTCCGGGAGTAAAGGAAGAATTAGTCCCGGTTGAAGCTACCAACTGGGACTAAAGGCCCCTGTCCTGGCACGCTTTCGCAGCGGGCCACCTTTAATCCCGGTTGGTGTTACCAACCCGGACTAAAGGTCGACCTTTTGTCCCAGTTGGTGTTACCAACCCGGACTAAAGGTCCTTCAACTTTTAGTCCCGGTTGGTAACACCAACCGGGACTAAAGGGTGACCTTTTAGTCCCGGTTGGTGTCACCAACCCGGATTAAAGGTCTCCCACCCGGGACTAAAGGTACCCCACAGGTCAATTCAAAAGGAGAGTGTCCAGGACCCTGTCACATGTGGTGTACAGCTGAATTGGTAAGGGGTTTATGCGCGAGGAAAGAGGTCCTGGGTTCGAATCTCACACATCGCAAGAGAGGTCTCCCTACAATTTCGTTTATTTTTCTCCTGAGGATGGACCTTTAGTCCCGGATATGTGACCCGGGACTAAAGGTCAGGACCTTTAGTCCCGGATTCGTAGTCCCGGTTGGGAAACCGGGACTAAAGCCAGTTCCCAACCGGGACTACAGCCTATTTCTCTACTGGTGGACACCGAAGTTGTCAGTTTCTTATGTGAACCGAAAAAACGAACCAAAATGTCGGTTAAACTGATTGCCTAGTCCTACTTGGTTTGGCGGGCATTTTTGTCCTCTAAAAAAATACTTATGGTATAAACCGACGGAAATTTTGGATTGGAGATAAAAATTAAAGCCAATGTCATATTGTAGAAAAAAAATATCTTTCAGGATCAAATAAGGAAGCAAGTAGTTTTTTATGTCAAATATGCATTGCATCATGCTAGTTGCAGATTGGCACCGCCTGTTTGCAATGTAAATTGCAAAGTAATAAAGAAAAAAAGTAGATGGCAGCCAGTTTTTATCCAAAGATCGATTAACTTGGCCTGCTGCTACTGTGATTGAGCTGTCACGGAAGCAGCATTTGCTGCAGGTTTTAGTCGTATTTTTATTAGTACTAGAATCATGCCCGTGACCAAATAATATCACATTACTTTATACGAAATCCCGTGCGTTGCATGGGAACAATAATTTCTACAAAGCAACAATCCATTTTCACGCAATTATCATTCTTCACCAAGTATTCAAATTTCAATATGAAATTGAAACAATCTAATTCATACTGTAACCACCGTGTTCATTATAATTATTTATTCTACCACATCTTGTCCTGGCTATGTTGAAACGTTGTCATTACGTTGGAATTGTCGTCCTGCATATAAGATTTTTTTAAAAATATTTAAAGCTCGTTTGAGTATAAGTGTATATCACATTAACGTGAGATTACCAAAGGAGTAACTTACTTAAAGGTTAGTTATGTTCTTCTGGGTTCAGCTTCTAGTAAACTTGTTATCCTGACACATATCCTTTTTTTTTACCTTTGAAAAGTAGCAAGATAAATAAGGAGACTCCAAAAGAATGCAATATAGGAATTTTCCACCTTAATTTACATCTTCAAGAAAAAACATATTCCAGCGAATAAACTTCATAATCTAAATAACCAAAAATAAAAGCACCCGTACTGATTTTTTTTTTCCGAATGGCACCCATGCATACTGCTTTTAGTTCCCTGCAGCTCTGAATTTGGTAGCATGGCCATATATACCAACATCGTGCTAGCAGCATTACTGCATTAGCTGGCTGAACACGGACATGTACAGGGGGCCCGCCCTGCTTCACATACATCGATAGTATCACCAGTGCCATGCATGACGTGAAAATTGCCTGCAAGTTAGGTTTGACCGTGGCCACGGTGAGGATGGCCTGTTGATCTTGGCTGCTGATCCAGAGACGAACGGCTCGTGTGCATTGCTTTCAAGTATCTCTAGTGTATTTCTGATTGATTTTATTTTCCAAGGGAGAAGGCTGTATATGACGTCAGCGTGATGACATCATGCTGCCGGAGCAGAACGGAGGAGAGCACGACCCTGTTCGGCGTGGTGCCGCTGCGCACGTGCGGGGACAGCACAGGGGCTTTGAAACGCGCTAGCGGCGCAGCACCCGGCGGCACAGGGGCCGGGTTCAGGACTCAGGAGGTTGCCGGAGCTGCTAGCGGCGTAGCACCCGGCGACGGAGCTTGGCCGGCCATGGGGAAGGTCTCGATTTAAAACTGAGGGAGAATCCTTGCGTCTTAGAGTCGTCAAGCTGAACAACGCGGCGCGTGCCGCCGTGGGCGTCGGCTCGGCCGGTGTCGCTGGATGATCGAGAATTTGGCTGGCTGGCTGCGGCCTGGCCCAACCACAACGGGGAGCTAGAAAATCTTCACGGACGCCTTCGTCTTGTCTGTGGCGGAGAAGCAGTACTACCACACAACAGCAACTCCGCTCCGCTCCGCTCTGCACCGTAGGGTGAGTCGTGCTTGCACTGCACGCAGGTTGTGTAGCGCAAATCCACCGCCATGGGGCGGATCCAACGGTGGGGTGGGGGGCTCCAGCCCCCTATTCATACCGGAGCAGTGGAACCCCTAGAGCCTTATAAATTTTTAGGCAAAATTCTATAGCGTAGGTGGAGTTGAGATTTAAGATCAAGCAGCAGTCGGAGATATGTGTTGTTCAGCCCCTAAAATTTTTCCTGGATCGGCCGCTGCTACCATCGGTGATCTCAACGGTCGTCGGCGGATGGGGAGCATCAGATCTTGTGTACTGGAAGGAGAAAACGCACAAGCCACGACTCGCGAGCTCTAGGATCCTGTGACGGCGTGGCCACCTAGTTCGATCTTGAGCAGTTGGGCCGCGTTTAGTTGCCCGAAGTTGGCGCCGCCGGAATCACTTTAGCGACTGTAGTGCACTGTAGTATTCGTTTGTATTTGGTAATAATTGTCCAATCGTTGACTAATTAGGCACAAAACGTTCGTCTCGCAAAGTGCAACCAAACTGTGCAATTAGTTTTTGATTTCGTCAACATTTAGTACTCCATGCATGTACCGCAAGTTTGATGTGACGGAGAATCTTCTTTTTGCATAGTGCCAAAGTTTAGATTTTGGGGTAACTAAACAAGGCCTTGAGCACGTGTGGGCATGGTGCTCTGGTGGGGCTGCGGCGTCCCAGCGGCGAGGCGTGCTCCCATACGGATTCCAGGTCTTCAGGAACGGAAGTACTTCTCGCAGGTAACACAAGTGATCACACGTGGAGATGTCTGGGTTTTAGGCATCCGACGTCGCAACTTGCTCGAAACCTTCTCAATTTTTTACCATAGACTCTACATGCGATAACACGATGCCCCGACAAGTTTCGTCATTTTCGGACTTCGTTCGGAATTTATATAATTTAAATACACTTTTCCCGCAGGTACCTCGTCATGTTACGTCAACAAGATGCTCGAAATTTCATGTGAGTTCCTGGATACGGCCTCAACATACACCAAATATCATGAATATCATTTTTTGAACGACCAAATTCGATTATTCCATGCACCTGCAGTTCAAATTTGAAATATTCCATAAAATTCAACGAAACAAAAAAAACTAACAAAATATAGCAAAAAAAGTCAAAATTGTCCCAAATTTGAACATGGAGTTTTAAATAATGGTTCAAAAAAAGCCAAAAAAAATATTTTGCAGAGTGCCGGCCCTGAGGTCCTTTGCCGAGTGTCAGGAAGTGGCACTCGGCAAAGAAGGGATCTTTACCGAGTGCAGGGCCTTGGCACTCGGCAAAGGCCTTCTTTGCCGAGTGCCAGGGCCAGCACTCGGCAAAGATTTTTTTTTTTAAATTTGACGGCATGGGCGGGCTCGGCCGTCAAGTGCCATTTTTTTGTAGAGTGCCACTCTTTGCCGAGTGTTGCACTCGGCAAAGAGGGCTTTTGCCGAGTGCCGCCCTTTACCGAGTGCCAGGCACTCTGTGGCACTCGGCAAAGCCACTCTTTGCCAAGTGCCAGACTTTGCTGAGTGCCATCCGATCCGGCACTCGGCAAAGAGTGGCTTCGCCGAGTGCCCGATTTTTAACACTCGGCAAAGCTGACGGTACTCGACAAATCTGCGTTCTCCGTAGCGAGACCTTTTTGGGTATCTCGTTTGCGTAACAAAAATCTTATGGCGTCAACGATGGGATCTGGAGGTATGTACGGGCGTAGCGTACGCGGACTCCGCAGATGTGGACTCCCACGCGAACTACGGATGCGGCAGGCGCGCGCACGAAGATCCGTTTGACGAAAGTAGTCGGTATTTTTTTGGTGTAACTGATTGAGAGGGCTATTCATCCCAACTTCATGCAAGTTCAGAATCGTAATTTGTTTTTTAGAAGGAAAACAGAAGGGGCGCACGCACACCTCCAAATATATATTCATACTCATTTCAAAAGAGAAAACCCACTATACAACGACAAGAAAAGAGAACCAAATATGAGTATCTCCAAGAGTTTCAAACACCCACTTCCAATCTTGATTTTTTTT
Organism: Miscanthus floridulus; assembly: GCF_019320115.1. Lineage (NCBI taxonomy): Eukaryota > Viridiplantae > Streptophyta > Magnoliopsida > Poales > Poaceae > Miscanthus > Miscanthus floridulus. The sequence continues at coordinate 11,586 of NW_027096832.1, read as the reverse complement.
TTGACAAGATCTGCTCTCCAACAGCTTATCTCAATTCTCAATCTTTCTGTACTTCAAAGAATCGATCCAATCACGCAGAATTATACGTGTGCATATCAACCTCAGTCAATTTGGAGATGGAAGAAGGACGTGGCGCGCATGCATCAATTGGTCAAATCTAGAGGTGGAAGGACGTGGCACGTGTATCAGCCGGACAATCTGGAGGTGGAAGGACGATGTGGCATGAGTATCAATCGGCCAGTCAAGAAATGGAAGGACTTGAGGAACAATAAGGAGTAAGGACACTAGAGAAGGATAAGGAGTAGGACAGGGTTTCCAATATAAATGTACAAGAGAGAGACAAAAGAACAAAAGCGGTCGGGGTGATATGGAAATAGTCTGGGAATCCTGATGCAAAATTGCCTTCTATCTTTTAGGAGTGAGATTTTTAAAAACGATTTGAAGAATCAAACAAATATGCTCTTAACCTTTTTTAGCCACTTGGAAAACTAATTGATTTACCAATTGGCGTTTTGGAACTATTGGGAATGCTCTAAGGAAGGAGAAAATGACCAAACAGAATTGTGTTTTTCTTTTCCTTTTCGAATCACAGTACAAATGGTCATAAACCCAGAAGCAAATAGAACTCTATGATCACACTTACAAACACCCTACCATTCACGAGCACATCTAAAATATCAAGTAGTCGTCCTTAAATTCACCTTTAAGGCCGCACACATACACACTTGCTCTTGAGCACCAATAAAAGATTGAGCTGGCTATTTGCGAGACTGAAGCCACCACATTTGACTTGCTGTTGATGGCCATATCACCTTCTACCGAAAAAATGACACCGTTAAATCTTGCAACAATAAATCTAAAGAAACATATAAGCTTTCGTGTCAAGTAGAACACTTTGTCGGGATATATTGTTTTGTCACAAGGAATGCAATTAACCCAGCGTCTCGAGAAAAATGCACATGATTATTAGCATTTGGATACCTGAAATAATGAAAATTCAGTTAAATTTTTTTCTTGTATATATGAAAAAAAGATGTCCAACTGATTGTATAAAAACAAACCAATAAACTCCACGTCCTATGTACGTACTGTCAAAAAAATTAGCAAACCAAAAAGATGTCCAACAGAAAAGAACTAATCCAGTACAGATCTAAGAACATAGAAGTTTCCCCAACCCTAACTCTAACTGGGTGAAGAGGAAGGGCCCTCGGCTCACGAAGCCGAACCCTAACCCACGAAAAACCGTGAGGAAGAAGAACAGACCGTGGGGAAGAACAACAGTGAACCCGATTCGGATGAACTAACCCATCCTCATTCCAATCGGAATCAAAACCGTGAAAAGAAATCAAAAGAAAAGGTTCAACCGAACCCTAACCCTAACTCGCTGAAGAAGGGGAAGGGAACCGATTCGGATGAACTCCAAAAAGAAAAGAAATCAAAAGAAAAGTGCAAATCCAAAACCCTAACCCTAATTTTAACCCCATCCCAAATCGGGTTAATCCCAAAAGAAGAAGGGGAAAGGGGAATAAAGGGGAAGGGGTGGCCTACCTCGCTCCCGCTGCGCAGCGCTATTGGCCTCGCCGGCGCGCGGGGAGAAGAAGGCCGAGCCAGGGTGCTGCTCGCCGGGCTTCAGCCAAGGGGGCGCCGTGGCCAGGCCGCTCGAAGGCGGCACGCTCACCCGTTGGGGAGCACGCGCGCCAGCGAGGGGGCCGGCGATGGCGCCATGGTTGCCCGCTCCACCGCCTTCGCTCGCTCTCGATCGCTCACGGTTGCGCTGCGCCGAGTCAGAAGCGAGCGAAGAGAGAGAAAGGGAATGCGCCGAATGAAATTAGGGTTCGTGATGACGCGGCCGGGGGGCGTTTTTGTTCGCCCGAAGACGCTGCGCAGCCGTTCGATCGGATCTAACGGCGCCAGATGCACGGGCCGGCTTTCAGTCCAGGCGGACACGAGCGCCAGGCCACTTTCCCCGCCCAGGCCCAGGTTGTGGCCTGGGAGCGGGAGGAAGCGCCACGAGCGCGTGCGAGTGCACTGTTCTAGCAGGCCGGGTCGTACTGTAGCTGATGGGCTATGTACTGTTCCTACAGGCCGGGCCAAAATGAATAGAAGAGTATAGAAAGGTTTTATTTAATTTCAGAAGCTGATTTGAATGAATTTCAATGGTTTAAAATTTCTGGTAAAATTACACCAACGTGTTATTTTTCCAGAAAGTAGATATGAACTAGAAAAGCTTCTGAAAAATAGATAATGAATTTTTTCATGCTTTTCCTTTTTCCAGTAAATGTTTATTTCCTAAAAATTGATTAATGGCTTAAAGTAAATAGAAAAAGTAAATTTTTCCTGTGGGTAAAATTAAAGAAAAAGAAAGTTTTTCCGCTGCTAAAGAAATTGTTTATTCTTCAGTTAATTTGTACCAACGTGATATTTAATTGGAGAAAAAGAGACTTTGACATGACTGCTAAAGAAAAGTTTATTCTCTAGTTATTTTGAACCAATGTGATATTTAATTGGAGAAAAAGTGTTTTGACTTGATTATGATGTTGTTATTTTCTGACCAACGTTGTTAATAACAATATCATAATTTTAATGATTTATGCATTAATTCTATTTCTTTCCAACAGTGATGTAGAATTAGTGTATAAGAACAATTGTAAATTTTAATGATTTTATGCATTAATTCTATTTCTGCCCAACGGTGATGTAGAATTAGTGTATAAGAATAATTGTATGTTTTGATTTTGACCTACGTTGGAATCAAGGCATGCAAATGGTATTATTTTTATGTTAAGAAAAGTTTGACCTGATTTTCATCTTGGTTGAGGTGGACTGGGTAGTCACCTCACCGTGTCCCAGTGATCATGTGGCACTGGTGAGGGAGACAAACGAGAATGATGCCACTTGGGCAACTAAAGAGAGGGATTTTGAATCCCAAAAGATGTCCTATGACTTTGAGCATAGAAAGTGGGTCACTGCCAACAATAAATATTTGGCTGTGATAAAGAAAACGATTGAGCCTGCAACTGTGGGCTCAATCTCAGAGTGTGACACGATCACCGAGTACCTCGATAGAATAAAGAGTCAGCTCACTGGCTCTTCAAAGACATATGCTACCCAGCTGATAAAGCAGCTGGTGACAGAGTGTTACTCTGATAATGATGGCATAAGAGAGTTCACGATGTGTCGTCGAAATTATGGCACTGTTGTTTAGGCCATATTTTGAGGGGGAGAATAGAAAGACTAGTTAAGAATAATATTCTTCCTCCATTAGAGCTCTCAGAATGCATAAAAGGAAAGTACGTAAAGAAATATGATAAACGAAGCGCAGTAATTTTATAGATTATTCACACAGACATCTGTGGTCATTTTCCTATAAAGAGTGTGGATGGTTATGATTCGTTCATAACATTCACAAATGATTACTCCCATTATGGCTACATTTATCCAATCAACGAAAGAACAGAAGCATTGGATAAATTTAAGATATTAAAGATTAAGATAGTCGGGTCTGATCGTGGGGGAGTACTACGGTCGGTATACCCTAAAAGAATGGCATAGTAGCCCAGTATTCTACACCGGGCGAACCTCCGCAGAATAGAGTAGCTAAAAGAATCAATCGTACCCTGATGGATATGGTGAGTAGTATGATAAGTTACTCCACCTTACAGTTGAGCCTGTGGATGGAGGCGTTAAAAACCGCCATTCATATTCTCAATAGAGTATTAAGAAAGTTGATGCCCAAAACACCGTATGAGTTGTGGACAGAAAGAGTACCCTCACTAAACCACTTGTGTGTGGGGGGGGGAGCCCTGCTGAGGCTAAAGTATTTAACCCAAACATTGGGAAGTTAGATCCCAAAACAGTAAGTTGTCATTTGTTTGGCTACCCAGAAAAGTCAAAAGTTTTTCGTTTTCTACTGTCCAGAGAGACATATAAAGTTTGTGGAAACGAGACACGCTGTCTTCCTAGAGGATGAATTGATGAGGGGGGGCATGGTAGCTCAAGAAATTGACTTTGAAGTGAAGCGGGTGTATGTGCCCACACCAATGATTCATGAGCCATTTTTTTCACTACCTGCTGTCGCTGCACCGACAGTGCTAGATACTGTGGTGCCAGCACCTGTTGTTATCTCACCTGTGGCAACAATGAATGACGATGAGGAACCTTTTCTTCAGGATCTTATAGAACCTATTGCCACACATGAGGGGGAGCAACAACAGCCTCAAACAGAAGATGTGTTAAATGTGAAGGCTCCTAAAAGGTCTCAAAGAGTTAGAAAATCAGCTATTCTTGCTGATTATGAAGTGTACAACACTGAGGAATTTTAAATGGAGGATGATCCCACCTCATTTGAAAAAAGCCATGAGAAGTGATCATTCATCAAAGTGGCTTGAGGCCATGGAAGATGAAATAAAATCAATGAATGCCAATAAAGTTTGGGACTTGGAAATAATTCCAAAATGAGCCAAAACAGTAGGCTGTAAATGGGTCTACAGAACAAAAACTTGACTCTCAAGGGAATATAGAGAGATATAAAGCGCGACTTGTGGCAAAAGGCTTTATGCAAAGAGAAGGGATTTATTACAATAAGACCTTTTCTCTAGTCTCATGTAAAGTTTCCTTCAGAATTATAATGGCATTAATGGCACATTACAATTTAGAATTACATCAGATGGATGTAAAGACGGCATTTCTCAACGGAAACTTGGAGGAAAATGTTTACGTGGCACAACCGAAAGGTTTTGTCATGGAAGGAAAAGAACGAATGGGATGCCGCCTAAAAAAATTCATTTATGGATTAAAACAAGCTTTAAGACAGTGGTACTTGAAGTTTGATGAGACAATAAAGAATTTTGGGTTTTAAAGAGAATATAGAGGACAATTGTGGGAAGTTTATCTTCCTTGTCCTGTATGTGGATGATATCTTACTAGCTAGTAGTGATGTCAGTTTACTACAGGAGATAAAGAAGTTTTGTCCTCAAAACTTGATATGAAAGATCTTGGTGAAGTCTCGTTCGTTCTAGGGATCGAGATTCACCGAGATAGAAGAAAAGGGGTATTAGAACTATCACGAAAGGCATACATAGAAAGAATCTTAAAGAAATTCAGTATGCACAAATGTAGTCCCTCACCTGCTCCTATAGTCAAGGGCGACAGATACGGGGATTTTCAATGCCCCAAGAACCAATGTGAGCTCAATCAAATGAAAGTGGTTCCATATGCTTCAGCTGTCGGAAACTTACAATATGTTCAAGTATGTACGTGCCCTGACTTGGCATTTGTTACCGGGTTACTTGACAGATTCCAGAGCAATTCTGGAACAGAACAATGAAATTAGTAAAGAAAGTCTTGCATTATTTGCAAGGAACGAAATGCCTCATGATGACGTATAGAAGATCTTATTCACTCCACATAGTGGGAAATTCAGATTTTGATTATGCGAGAGATGATAGAAAATCCACGACGGGATAGTATTCACTCTCGAAAAGGGGAGCTATTTCATGGAAAAACTCAAATGCAAACCATCACTACATCGTCCACAATGTATGACAGTTTGTAGTGTGATATGAGGCAACGGGGCAGGTGAACTGACTAAAGAAGTTCATACCCGGTTTGAAGGTAGTTGACGACATCTATAGACCACTTAAGTTATACTGCGATTATAATCTGGCAGTACAGTATGCTCACAACATAAGTCAAGTGGTGCTGCCAAATACATTGACATAGAGTATTATGTTGTGATAGATAAAGTCCGGGATCAAGTCATAAGTCTTGAGCATATAAGTACAGAAAAGATGCTTGCGGATCCGCTTACAAAAAGCTTACCACCCAACCTGTTCAGAGAACATGGTGTTCAGAGAACATGTAGCTAGCATGGGTTTAAGGGGAAGCCTAAAATTTCTGGACAAAAGAAGGCCCAAAGATAAGTATCAATTTCAGAACAGAGTAGTGTGTTGTAGCTGTTAAATCTATCGGCAATGGACCGTGACGATGAGACATGCTCTATGCGCTAATCTGTAATGGAATAAATAAAAGTAAATGATATGAGATTGAAAGATAGTAATGAGATCAAGGGGGAGAATGTTAGTTGATCTCCACCAATAAGCCCAACGGCCTATTGGGCCCTTGTCTCTGCGCCCTGATCGGGGGCGCCCAACCCTAATACGGTTGGTGGGCGCCTGTCGCATAGCACATATAAAAGAGAGGTGTGGATCACGGCTCTAACTATGAGGTTGGTCTGAGCCGCCATGATCCCACCGATAGAAACCCTAATCCGATCTATAGTGTGCTGCCAGCGACGGGATGCCCCACCACACCGCCGTCGCTTCTACAGGGTCTCCACTGGACATCCACGGTATCGCCACCACGACGCCTACAACGCCGCAGTACCGGCGTCTACGCCGGAGCTGCCACGACACCGGTGGCCATATACCAAAAGGATGACCCATACAAAGGTACACCAACTATTTTTCCCCATCTAGTAGAGGCTCTACCCCGAATCTATGGTCTAGAGGTCCACTGTGACTATCTAAGTCGTGCTTGCACTGCACGCAGGTTGTGTAGCGCAAATCCACCGCCATCGGTGATCTCAACGGTCGGCGGCGGATGGGGAGCATCAGATCTCGTGTACTGGAAGGAGAGAACGCACAAGCCACGACTCGCGAGCTCTAGGATCCTGTGACGGCGTGGCCACCTAGTTCGATCTTGAGCAGTTGAGCACGTGTGGGCATGGTGCTCTGGTGGGGCTGCGGCGTGCGCGAAGGTGCAGCCCAGCGGCGAGGCGTGCTCCCATACGGATTCCAGGTCTTCAGGAACGGAAGTTGCCACACCTTTTTGGATATCTCGTTTGCGTAACAAAAATATTTATGGCGTCAACGATGGGATCTGGAGGTATGTACGGGCGTAGCGTACGCGGACTCCGCAGATGTGGACTCCCACGCGAACTACGGATGCGGCAGGCGCGCGCACGAAGATCCGTTTGACGAAAGTAGTCGGTATTTTTTTGGTGTAACTGATTGAGAGGGTTGTTCATCCCAACTTCATGGAAGTTCAGAATCGTAATTTATTTTTTTAGAAGGAAAACAGAAGGGGCGCACGCACACCTTCAATTATATATTCATACTCATTTCAAAAGAGAAAACCCACTATACAACGACAAGAAAAGAGAACCAAATATGAGTATCTCCAGGAGTTTCAAACACCCACTTCCAATCTTGTTTTTTTTTTTTTGACAAGATCCGCTCTCCAACAGCTTATCTCAATTCTCAATCTTTCTGTTCTTCATAGAATCGATCCAATCACACAGAATTATACGTGTGCATATCAACCTCAGTCAATTTAAGATGGAAGGACATGGCGTGCATGCATCAATTGGTCAAATCTAGAGGTGGAAGGACGTGGCACGTGTATCAGCCGGACAATCTGGAGGTGGAAGGACGATGTGGCACGTGTATCAATTGGCCAGTCAAGAAATGCAAGGACTTGAGGAACAATAAGGAGTAAGGACAGTGGAGAAGGGTAAGGAGTAGGACAGGGTTTCCAATATAAATGTACAAGAGAGAGAAAAAAGAACAAAAGCGGTCGGGGTGATATGGAAATAGTCTGGGAATCCTGATGCAAAATTGCGTTCTATCTTTTAGGAGTGAGATTTTTAAAAACGATTTGAAGAATCCAACAAATATGCTCTTAACCCTTTTTAGCCACTTGGAAAACTAATTGATTTACCAATTGGCATTTTGGAACTATTGGGAATGCTCTAAGGAAGGAGAAAATGACCAAACAGAATTGTGTTTTTTTTTTTCTTTTCGAATCACAGTACAAATGGTCATAAACCCAGAAGCAAACAGAACTCTATGATCACACTTACAAACATCCTACCATTCACGAGTACATCTAAAATATCAAGTAGTCGTCCCTAAATTCACCTTTACACTATACCACAGCCCAAACTAGCGTCGAACAAAGGGTCGGTAAAAATATCAAAATACCGTTGGATTGTCGGTCGGTATAGATTAGTAACATACAGTTTGTCGCTATATCCTATGTTTTTGTCAGACGGTTGGTCGGTATTTTTATTTTGGATTACCGTTAGACGGTGGGTCGGTAAATCTAATTATTTGGGTCCACCGGTCCGTCGGTATATTGGATTGGGCCTGCACGCCCATGCTTAGCCCAGTTCGCGCCTAAAATTTAGTGGAGCCCACATGTCAGAGCAGAGTTGGCGCCTAAAATTAGCGGATCCCACCTGTCATACTACATCCTCACTCTGTTTTGGAAAAACCCTAGTGGCTGTCCAAATTTCCCTCCCTGCCGCCACACTCCCGCACGCGAGCGTGACCTAGATCGAGGACGCGACTCCCCGGCGCCCCCACTCCCCCTTCCCCGGTGACCCCCTCCCCCTTCCCTGGCGACCCAGGCGCGGCCCTCACCGGCAACCCAGGCCCCCCCCCCCCCGGCGACCAGCCGCGGCTCCCCGGCTACCCAGGCGCCCCCACCCCACCCCTGGCAGCTCCCCCAGGCGCGGCCCCCCATCTCCTGTTCCGTCGTCATGATTCTCTTCCCCATGTTCGTTAAGGTGACCTCCTCTGCTTCACTTCGATTGGGATTGGTATATTAGTATTGTGCAGCTTCATACTCCGCTTCCCAGTTGCATCGAGTTTGTTTGGCTGTACAGAGTTTGGCAACGCCAAAGTTGAGTTTTCTATGATGTAGAGTTTTAAAGACGGTCTACTTGTTCCTATTAGATGCGTTGTTCCATAAATGAGCACACGATGCAACATGATTTCTGTTTAGGACTAATGATAGAGTTTAATGACTCAAAGCTATATTCTAGTTCTTGAACAAACAATTTACCTACACGAATCAGTCTTTCATATATAAAGAGTACACCCCTCTACAAGATAAATACAAATCACTATTTCAGGGTTGTGTGGCATATGTACCCATAGTTTCAGTTTGTATTTAATTTGAGCTAGCTTATAAATATTCACATGCTTGGCGTTCTCTGTAACTCTGTAACTCAAGATTTAGAGAATTCCCATGTGCTGAAAACAACAGGAGGGAGTAGGAGCTGCGAGGTGTCGTCCTGCTTGAACTGGGAGTTCAGATCCGGTGTCCTGCGGACAAGCACGACCTGTGGTTGCCGTTGTGTGTTGGGTAGGAGCTGGAAGAAGTCATCGTGTGTGTGGATTTAAAGCAAGAGGACCAGGTGATGCTCTCCCCCCTCTGGTCTGTATGCATGCTTATTTTAAGAAGCATTATTTTGTGGTACCCCAAATTTCATAGATGGATTATATAATTTGGACAGCATTTTGTTCTCGCCCTCATAACAGTGACGAATAAATCTTGGATTGATGACAATGCTAGGTAAAAAATAATATCTTCACAAATACTGAAAGTGATATATGCAGCTATGTAAAATGGCTTTTAACATAAAGGTTTCATGTAGGCATAGTAAGACATATTTGCAAGGAGTGAACAATTTCTTAGCTTTTGCATTTAGTAACTTAGCTGTTGGTAGAAAGATATTATGCCCATGTAGAAAGTGTGTCAATTCTTTTTGGAGCGAGGCTAGTGAGGTCCGTGAACATTTGATATGTGATGGGTTTCTAAAAGGGTATAGAACATGGAATCTACGTGGAGAACCTACCCCTTGTGTGAATCAAGGAGACTTTGATGGTGATGATGTTGAGGTTGTGGACGAGTCCAATGAAGATGATGACATGTCTGACTTGCTTTGAGACTTAGCAGCTGGCTTAGATGATAGGGGAGATTATGAAGAAAACAGTTCAGTTCCTGATCCTTGTGAGGAGCTAGTTGCCACTCAGAAGTTAGTCGCAGAAAACAGCAAAGAATTGTACCCTACTTGCAAGAAATACACACAACTTTGATTTATTATTAGATTACTCCACATCAAACTCCTTGGAGGATGGTCTGACAAATCTTTCAACCTGCTACTAGATCTACTTAATGATGCATTCCCTGAGGGTTCAGCACTAGCTAAAACATTTCATGAGGCTAAGAAATTGGTGAAAACTTTAGGAACTGGGTATATTAGTATTCATGCCTATGAAAACAATTGCATTCTCTATTGGAAGGGGAATGTAGATTTGGAATCATGTCCAAAGTGTAAGGTTTCACGGTGGTAATCAGTAAGGAAGTCTCTAGATGAGAAACATATATATAAGGTTCCTAAGAAGGTTCTAGCTACTTTCCAATAAAGAAATGTCTCCAAAGGTTATTTTTGTCCTCAAAAACAGCAAGTCTAACAAGATGGCATGATGAAGACCGAAAAAAAGATGGTCTCCTAAGACATCCTGCAGATTCTCCTCTATGGGAGGACTTTAATAAGAAACATCCAGAGTTCGTTGTAGATAGTCGGAATATCCGTCTAGCATTCGCCACCGATGGTTTTAATCCATATAGAATGCAGAATGTTAGCTACAACATTTGGCCCAATATTTGTATTCCCTTAAATTTTCCACCATCAATGTGCATGAAGCAATCAAATTTCATTTTGTCTTTTCTGATACCCGGTAAAGATGTTCCAGGTAGTGATATGAATCTCTATTGTGAGCCACTTGTTAATGACTTGTTAGATATGTTTGAAAATGGTGTTAGAACTTATGATGCTTCGAGGGGTGAGTACTTCCAATTGTGGGCTGCAATATTGTGGACTATTACTGATTTCCCCGGTCTGGGATATGTGTCGGGATCTGTCACATCTGGTTTAGCAGCATGTCCTGATTGCCACTCCTTTACAGATTCATTTAGACTTGGTAATGGTACCAAGACTTGTTATATGGGTCATCGAAGATTCTTGGATGAAAATCACCCATTTAGGTTTGATGCCGATAAATTTGGTGGTAGAACTGAGTTTAGGCCAGCACCTGCACCACTTAGTGGGAGGAAATTTTGGAGTGCACTAAAGATCTTAGCACTAGTTTTGGTAAGGATCCATCCAGAAAGAAACCCACATGCAAGAAACACATGGAAGGTGAACCATTAGTCATTTTCAAGAGAAGATCCATTTGGTTCAAACTTCCATATTGGAAAGATTTGATGTTGAGACATAATTTTGACTTCATGCACATAGGCAAAAATGTTTGTGAAAGCTTATTGAACACATTCATGGGCACTGTTGGAAAATCAAAGGATAATCTGAACTCTCGCTTAGACCTTCAAGCTCTAGGTATTAGAAGTGATCTTCATCCAGTTGAAGTAGAGGACCAATTTTATTTACCACCTGCACCATACTCAATGAGTCCTGATGAGATGAAATTATTTTGCCAAGTACTAAAAGGGGTGAAGTTTCCTGATGGTTATGCATCTAATATAAGACATAATGTACATGTCAATGAGAGGAAGATATTTGGTCTCAAGAGTCATGAGAGCCACATTATTCTACAGCACTTGCTACCAATTGCTGTGAGAAAAATATTACTAGAAATAGTCAGTGCTGTAGTGATTCGTATATGTAATTTCTTCAAGAAACTTTCTGCCCCTATCATTCGAATAAGTGATATGGAAAGTCTACAGGCTGAAATTGCTGAAACCTTGAGCCTTCTTGAGACTATATTCCTTCCATCTTTT
>NW_027096831.1:0-40000 GCF_019320115.1 Miscanthus floridulus | reverse complement strand
CTCCGTTTCTCTCTCTGTCTCTCAAAATCGTCCGCGATTTTGATTCGTTCGTCGATTCGTGCGTCCCCTGATCGTGCCGTGAAGCCTGGTAAGCCTCCGCTCCCTTTTTTCTCCCTTTCGCTTGCCCCGTCGGCGTCGCTGGTTGCCGCCATGGCCGTGGACGGCGTTCGTGTCGCCGCGTCCCCGCGCGTGCGCGCGGCCAGGCCGCCGCGCCCTGTCCTGGCGTGGGCTGGGTCGCGTCGCGGATCCTCCGTGTCCCTTGGGTGCTGCCGTGCGCTCCCTCCTCCGCTATCGTGGCCGGCTCGGCCGGAAATTTGACCGGCCGGTGCGCCCTCTGTTTCTGTTTGGAGAAGAGGAGCAGGGACCTCGGGGGAGAAGATGAAGAAGTCCAGGGGGTTTTCTGCATAAATCGCGTGGTGGTGTGGGGAGCCTGGCTGGGCCGCCGCGCCGTTCGCCCATGGGACTTGGCCGCGCGCGCCTGGGCCTCTGCCGTGGCTGCAGCTGGCCGCATGGCCCAATGCCTGATGGAAATTCGTTTTTCTTTTTAGTTTAGTTGCAGAACTTCGAAAAATCACTAGAAATCATAGAAAAATCGAAAAATGTGAAACAAGTTTCGTCGGGTTCATAAAATTGTGCTCTATCCATAGATGCTATTATTAGTGTTAGATTGTGTGATATCTGTAAGAGTATTAAATCGTCCTTGCATTCTTTGTGCATATAGGTGACGTGGCGATCGATTTCGTGCCGGACTCGGAGCCGGAGTACGAGGAGGAGGTCCTCGTTGATGGTGTTCCTGAAGCCCCTGCTGACTTTTTCAATCCTCGGTGCATGACTCCTATATTTTTAAAGTACCTGTTAAATTATGATGTATGCATTAGGTTATAGGAATTGGTTGAAACATACCTGCATATATATATATATCCTATGAGTCGTACTAGTATGACAGATTCAAGTAGTTGCTATGCTTAGGAACATCGGTAGCGTGAATGACCTGTCGTTACTCACCATAGGTTCTATCTTGTTTTACATCACATGACATGCTTGGTGGATGATAATTGGAGACTGGGTGGGAGTGGGTTGGTGAATGCAACATGACATGGAGGTCTTGGGTGCATATTTAGTCTCGCCTGTGTCGATCAAGGACCATACCGTTGGCTAGACCACCGGTTAAGTTTGAAGGTACCGAACACATAACAGGGGCCTGAGTTATAATTGACCGTGAAGCTAAGTACTTTCCTTTGACTCGGGGTCCCTAAAAAGTTTATTGGAGTGTTACACTAACCATTCGATGAGTTGTTAGGAGGCGGGGAATGTCCATGGACCAAACTTATGATGGGGAAACTCGTCGTTGCTCAGCGGGGCGGGCCTCATAGGGGTGGGTTCCCCGGGATGGTCGGGTCGCTCACAGACCTAGGTTGTATGATCGGAACGGTTGCTTGTACTTGCTCTTTCTAGAAGTACGGGCGTGTGTTTGGGATTGCCTAGCTGGATGTACATCGATTGCGATCGCCGCTCTCCTCAGATATGGATACCACTTGCCACTGTCTAGCATCGTAGTAATACAACTGAACCTGGTGGAAGTTGGAGAAGGGAATTAAGTTGTTCTAATTGCTTACCACATGCTTGAAAGTATCACATGTGCTTAACTAGAATGGTCAGGTGATGCACTTAATATGACTACTAAAACTTCGAATATAAGGATGCACTCCTAGTAATGCTTTCTTGCAAAAAGTAAATGAACTAGCAAGCCAAATAGCCCCTGCATACCCTTGAGAGTCAGAAAATTATTCCCACCTAGACGGGTAAGTCTTGCTGAGTACATCGTGTACTCAGGTTTTGTTCTACCCTTTTGTTGCAGATGTTAACCCTGAGATGTAGTCCAACCGTTTGCGGGTCCTTCCTTAGAAGAGCGTACCCGTGTGTTTCTTCCGCTTCTGCTTTGAATCCTCCCTGATGGGCACAGTGGGGATTTTAGCTTCGACCACTATCGTAGTTAAGTTTGTAGCGTCGGCTTAAGCTTTCGATAATGTAAAAAGGGAACCTCTAGTATTGTAATCCGTATGTATTAAATTCCGCTGCCACTCTAAAAGCTGGTATCGTAATGTATTTGGATCATGTATTGTATGTGAACTGAAGCTTGTAATATTATTTATGTACTTTGCTACTCATTCATGGATCCTGTATCAAACGTGGATGATTTCGAGTTCTTCTGGACGGTGGACTCCACAGATGACCGGATTTAAATTAATCCTAGCTTACTTGGTGATCGGTGGTAAGCGAGTAAGTTTTTGATTAGTTTAAAGTGGCGGTTCTGCCACAACTCGGAGCCGAGCCGACGAGCGGCGGTAGGGGCAAGGTCTTCCCTCTCTTTGCCCCGTGTCCAAATCCCTGCTTCTTCTGCATCTGCCCCGACTCCTGCAGCTGCCATCCGCAGCTCCTTCACCAGTTGCGGCGGACAGCGACGGAGGAGGTGCTTCGATTGTCGTCTAAGGTGTCCCATCTCTCCGTCGTGCGTATAAACCGCTGCTCCTTTCTGCATCCGCCCCGACGTGGTTGCGGCTCCTGCACGTGCCATCCGCGGCTCCTTCAGCCATCCAGCTCAGTAGCAGCTCCTTCTTCCTCCATCCACATTTTCTGTGATTTTCGGAGCTAGTTTTTGGTTTTTTTTTTCTTTCTTCGGATTTGACTGCGTGTGGGATAAAATTTCTTGGGGCAAATTGATGCTAGGACATATGCGAACAATGCTAGGGTGACTCCCTAACAAATATCTCACTCGAGCACCACGAATTTGAGTCTTTCTAAACCCCCCTTTTTCTAGGTATTTTCGATTTCCTGAAATTCGTGTTAAAGAGTCAACCTTTTTTGGGGGTGTTTTTCGTTGGGATGGATTGCTTGTGATGGCGTGAGGCTTTGTTCAAAATCTTAGTTCAATCTAACTCGTTTTGATGGGTTTTACATTTTTCGGAGTCATTCAGGTTGCCTACTTCGTTATTTCTGAAACGTTGGTTTTCAGAAATAGCAACTGGTATGCAGTACCATGGCTTTTGCTCTCTTTGCCTACAGCGATTCAGCAGCAGTAACCATTTGCTAATCAGTTTTCAGTTGGCAACTTGGCTGACTTGTTTCATTTGCCGCAGGTCTGTGCATTGCAGCAGCAGCTCGTGTCCATCTCCTCTGTCTCAGGTAAGCAGCATAGCAGCAGGTGGGTGGCCAATTCAGTTTTCAGGTTTGCATTGTTGGTGCGATTCATAACAACAAGCAAGTTGGTGAGTAATTTGGCACTTCTCTGTTCTAGCAGTAGCTTTGTCAAGACTGCATGCTTCCTGTTCCTTTTCCAGTCAGCCAACATATCTGTTCTGCTCCAAGATATGAATGTGTTAACTAGTTATGAGTTGCAGTACAACACCAACACTTGGAGTGCCTGGTTATTGTCTTTGTGCTATTCGGACTAAGCTATACATCTTCATGCTAAACTATTTGACATAGTTGTGACCGATGTTGTTGATTTTAAGTATAATTTTAATAATTATGCATGATCACTTGTCCATGTCTCAGACATATGCATTGATGGCTGCTGTAGTGTTTTAAGTGAGTGCTTTCTGTCAGCCTTTTATTTTTAGTTTTTGTTAAACATTTGTTAGTGAGCTGCTAATCTGTGTTTTACCGTTTTGCTTTCGCACTGCTTTGAGGTATTCCTAATTGTTTCTAGGGACAACATATCACCAGTTAGTGTGTTTTACTTGGCGACTAAAAGAGAGATTTGTTGGGTTATAATCTTCATATAGGCCAAGTCTTTCTGGGAAAGAATTTAAATCGTCTCCCATTCACCCCCTCTGGTCGCTATTTTGGTCCTTCACACATAGAGTTTGCTGTTAAGTTGTGCTTGCGTATGTGGATGAAGCAATGTTCTAGGGTTCTATTATTAGCGTGTTGTATATGTATATAGGACCCTATCAGTACAATGTAATTTTTTTTGTTATGATGTATCTTATAGCAACTTACTTATCCTGTTGTGGCATGTTGCATTAAAACGATAGAACAATCGTTCCTGCTTAACTGATTTGTTATAATCTGTTTGGTTTCTATTAGGAACATATGTGACCCATAGTTGAAAATGTGAGGATGTACATATGGATACTGCCAGCATGAATGAATAGTCCATAATAAAAGAGGAGAAGATGACAATTTTCCCTAAAAGAAAATGAGAGAGGAATGAGCAAATTGCACAAGTAGATTTTTATGAAGGTTCATTTCTCTCTCTTTCCACGGTAACGGCAGGGAGGTCCCTTTCATTTTTGGGTTTTTGGTGTTGTTGCCCCTTACTTTGAAGTGCAATTGTGATTTTGCCCTCGTTTTTCTAACTTTGTGATTTTGCCCTTCACTACTAGCAAGTCAATGCGATTTTGCCCCTGGTCTTTGTGAATTTGCCCTTGTTTTGACCGTTGACTAGGGGCAAAATCTCATTGACTTGCTCGTAGTGAATGGCAAAATCATAAAGTTAGAAAAATGAGGGCAAAATCACAATTGCACTTCAAAGTAGGGGCAAGAATACAAGAGCCCCTTCATTTTGTGTGTGTCTACTTTAGTTTTCAGTTATTTTTCTCAATTATTTGTTTTTTTTCTAGTTGTTAATTTCTGTTTTAGTCACTAGTAATTTTAGTTTCAGTTTTTTTTTCACTGGTTCGTACTTTTGATCCCCTTTTGATGAGATCTATGAAATAAGACTATGATGCATATGTTTCAAAATAGTTAGTATGTACTGGCAACTTATGTTCTATATGTGATAGCTATTTATGTATTAAGCGGGTAGCAACCTATATATTAACCTTCCAACAAATTATATATACTAGCAAACATGTAGCAACTTATGTATTCTAGCAACTTATTTGTCAATTTCAGTTTTCATTATTTGTTCTCTTTCAATTCTAGTTTATTGTACTTTCAGTTTTAGCTTTCTTTGAATTTTTTTCACTGTGTCTTATTTAGTTTTCATCGGCTATTCGTCAATTTCATTTTCTTTGTCGATTTTAGTTTTTGTCCAGGTAATTTTACTTTCAGTGTTATTTTGTATTATTTTTTTTCATTTTGTCTTCTTTCGTTTTTAGTTTCTATTTGTCCTTTTCAGTTTTATTTATTGCTTATCAATTTCAGCTTTTTTTCATTTTGTCTACTTTAGTTTTTATTTTTTTCAATTTAATTTTCTGGTTGTCAATTTTAGTTTTAGTTTTATGCTTCAGTTATTTCTTTTTTATTGTCTACTTTAGTTTTTTCAGTTTTTATTTGTCAATTTCAGTCTAATTATCTTTTTGTCAATTTCAGTTTTAGTATTATGTTTTATTTTTTTTGTTTTTCATAATGTCTACTTTAGTCTTCAGTTTCTTTTAAATTTTAAATGAGCTTTTTTTTATTTTCAGTTTTCAGTCTTTTTTTTTCAGTTTTTAAATTTCAGTTTTCATCGCTTGTTTTCTTTGCGTTTCATTTTGGTTCTCCCTCACCCTCTTGCTTTTCCTACTTCGCTTTATTTGGATTTAGCCTACTTGTTTCCGCTGCTTCACCAATCGGTTCACGGATAGTTGCTACCATACATGCATGAATATGACCAGACTGCTGTTTAATCCCTGATGCCCAGTGCATGTGATGGATATATTTTTTTTTGACTACATAGGTTGTGATGAAGAGGAACTCTCATGTAACTCCAGAATATAGGCTGATGATGTTGAAAGGCCCAGGGCATGCTCATGTATATATATGTATTGGTATTTATTAATTTACCATATCACTACGCCCAGCTCCTCTTTACATTCATTGTTTTCTATATGTGCCTCTGATAGGACTTGATGCCCTACCGGTGTTGCTGCGCAGGTTATAGGGGTGGAAGAGGGGAGGACGTGGTCTGTGCTCTCGACGTCGGTGAGGGGCCGTGGCTGCGAGAGCGGTGGCTGCTGCTGCAGCCCTAGAGTTCACGTCACGCTACAATAACGCGGGTACTGTTCATGCGAGGGAGAGGGCAGGGACGGCTGGCTCCCAAGGGAAGCCAGTAACTTAATTATTGCTTTCTGCTTAATTCCAATCATCCCTGATTACAAGTATTTATCCTTCCCTATAGATGCTATAATTAAGGAACTATATCTATCTCTAAGAAAATACTAAATAAGCGATAAATTGGGCCTTTAAGCCCCTTAACAGACCGCCCCCCTAGCCACTATTGGGCCTGCGCCTGGCATAGGGGATGCCGGTCATAACATCTCTCCCCGCCTGCGCAAACAACTCGTCCTCGAGTTGGAAGTCGGGGAAGTGCTTGCGGAACTCGTCAAGAGTCCTCTGGTGGTATGGCCGCGTCCCCGTATTCGGCGGGCGCGGCGGCGTCCTCAATGTAGTCCCCGGACTCTAGGTAGAAGAGCCGCTGACACACATGTCCAGGGACGTAGAGCTCGTCGCAGTTGTAGCATAGTCCTTGGCGACGACGTTCTAGCTACTTCGCCGGTGTAAGACGGCGAAACGGGGGCGCCGCAGGGGCCGCATTGGCCGCAGCGGGGGCCTGCCCCGCTTGGGCCGCCCCGGGTGCGCACGTCGGAGGAGGCTAAACCTGACGCGGAGCCGGCGCTGGCTGCATGGCAGTCGCACGATGCTCGAACGCCCGGGCGTAGTACATGGCCGTCTGGAGGTCCGGGGGGTCGCGCATCTCCACGTCCACCCGGATATGATCCGGAAGGCCACCAACGAAGAGCTCGGCCCACTGACCATGGAGACGTCCTGGGCGTGACATGCCACCGCCTAGAAGCGATCGACGAACTCCTGCACAGTGGAAACAAACGGCAGCCAGCCCAGCTCAGCCAGCCAACTCCCGCGGATCGGAGGGCCGAAGCACAGACGACACAGCTCCTTGAAGCGCTCCCACGGTGGCATGGCCTCGTCTTGCTCGAGGGCGTAGTACCAAGTATGGGCCACCCCCGGAGATGATAGGAGGCGAGGCAGGTACGGTCGGAGGCGAGCGTGCGCTGACCTCGAAAGAATTGCTCACACTCGTTGAGCCAATTCAGGTGATCAACGGAGCTATTGTATGTGGCAAACTCCAGCTTGTAAAACTTGGGCGGCGGTGGGTCCTGTGCGGCGGCCGAGGGCGCCGCGCCCGTGCTGTCCAGCGAGGGCGACGTGGCGGAGAGCGTCGGCATTAGGCTACCGCCGTGGAACAGGGGGCCGTCCCGCCCCGCCGTAGAGGACGCCCGGAGTCGGGGCGCCACCAGGCGCCATGACAGCCCGATGGTTGGGAGCAGCGGTAGGTGCGGCTAGGGACTGGGCGCCGTGTAGATGGGTTTCGACGAGCCGACGATCCAAGCCGGAAGCGGTGACGGTGACAGCGGGAACTTGATCTGCTGGATGGGAACGCCCTAGGACGGCGGTGACGTGGCTAGGAACAAGGTCGTCGTAGTCCCGTCGTAGGGCATCCCATACTGGTACGAGATGACCGGCGCCGTGGTCGCGGTCGAGGGCGGCGGCGGCGGGGGTAGCTGCTGTTGGTGTGGCGGTGGAGGAGGTGGCAGCTGGGGCTACGGCTGGGGCGCATAGGGCCCGACGAGGAAGGCCCTGATGCCCGCCACAGCCTGCCCTAATTCTAGGATTACGTCCGTCATCTACTCCGGGGTGAGGACGAGGGCGGACGGCGCCGGGGCAGAGGGCGCAAGCGCCCCTGAGGACGCCAGCGCGCCCAATGTCGACGCGCCCGCTGTGTGGGGCAACAGCGCCGACGAAGACGCTGGTGGTGGCGGGTGGGTGTGCGACGGCGGCGGGTGGGAAGAACTCGGTAGAGGGCTGGACATGATTGAACCAGAGATCTCTGATACCAGATTGATAGGACTTGATGACCTACCGGTGTTGCTACGTAGGTTATAGGGGTGAAAGAGGGGAGGACGTGGTCTGTACTCTCGACGTCGGCGAGGGGCCGTGGCGGCGAGAGTGGCGGCTCCTGCTGCAGCCCTAGAGTTCACGCCGTGCTACAGTAATGTGGGTACTATTCACGCGAGGGAGAGGGCAGGGACGGCTGGCTCCCAAGGGAAGCCAACAACTTAATTGTTGCTTTCTGCTTAATTCCAATTATCCCCGATTACAAGTATTTATCATTCCCTATAGATGCTATAATTAAGGAACTATATCTATCTCTAAGAAAATACCAAATAAGCGATAAATTAGGCCTCTAAGCCCCTTAACAGACCGCCCCCTAGCCACTATTGGGCCTGCGCCTGGCATAGGGGATGCCGGTCATAATAGCCTCAAACTTGGATTATTGCAAACAACGGTATTTCTCGGTGCATGCCATTGTGTCTTGCTACGACAGACCAAATGATGCCATCTTTTTTCCCTGAAGCTACTCTTATTCCATAGATTCTTTCTATTTTTTAGTTCTCCTACCCTTACAACAACCTCACCATTTTGTTGCATCCTAAGGCTACTCTCACTTTCCTTCTCAAAATTCTTCTTGTTTCTTTATTGCCATGCCCTTACAACTACCTGTTTCTGCAAGGTTTTTTCCATACAGTTTTGGTTCCATCCAACAGGTGTGTTTCTACGTGTTAAAATACATGTTCAGGTTCTGATTGTGCTAATGTTACCACATAATTTTGTATATTAATTTGCCTCAAAACTGTGGTATGAATCCAAACTTACATGCTTTATGAAATCTGGTTTATATACAAAAATGTCTCGGCAGCCAGCCCAGCTCAGCCAGCCAACTCCCGCGGATCGGAGGGCCGAAGCACAGACGACACAGCTCCTTGAAGCGCTCCCACGGTGGCATGGCCTCGTCTTGCTCGAGGGCGTAGTACCAAGTATGGGCCACCCCCGGAGATGATAGGAGGCGAGGCAGGTACGGTCGGAGGCGAGCGTGCGCTGACCTCGAAAGAATTGCTCACACTCGTTGAGCCAATTCAGGTGATCAACGGAGCTATTGTATGTGGCAAACTCCAGCTTGTAAAACTTGGGCGGCGGTGGGTCCTGTGCGGCGGCCGAGGGCGCCGCGCCCGTGCTGTCCAGCGAGGGCGACGTGGCGGAGAGCGTCGGCATTAGGCTACCGCCGTGGAACAGGGGGCCGTCCGCCCCGCCGTAGAGGACGCCCGGAGTCGGGGCGCCACCAGGCGCCATGACAGCCCGATGGTTGGGAGCAGCGGTAGGTGCGGCTAGGGACTGGGCGCCGTGTAGATGGGTTTCGACGAGCCGACGATCCAAGCCGGAAGCGGTGACGGTGACAGCGGGAACTTGATCTGCTGGATGGGAACGCCCTAGGACGGCGGTGACGTGGCTAGGAACAAGGTCGTCGTAGTCCCGTCGTAGGGCATCCCATACTGGTACGAGATGACCGGCGCCGTGGTCGCGGTCGAGGGCGGCGGCGGCGGGGGTAGCTGCTGTTGGTGTGGCGGTGGAGGAGGTGGCAGCTGGGGCTACGGCTGGGGCGCATAGGGCCCGACGAGGAAGGCCCTGATGCCCGCCACAGCCTGCCCTAATTCTAGGATTACGTCCGTCATCTACTCCGGGGTGAGGACGAGGGCGGACGGCGCCGGGGCAGAGGGCGCAAGCGCCCCTGAGGACGCCAGCGCGCCCAATGTCGACGCGCCCGCTGTGTGGGGCAACAGCGCCGACGAAGACGCTGGTGGTGGCGGGTGGGTGTGCGACGGCGGCGGGTGGGAAGAACTCGGTAGAGGGCTGGACATGATTGAACCAGAGATCTCTGATACCAGATTGATAGGACTTGATGACCTACCGGTGTTGCTACGTAGGTTATAGGGGTGAAAGAGGGGAGGACGTGGTCTGTACTCTCGACGTCGGCGAGGGGCCGTGGCGGCGAGAGTGGCGGCTCCTGCTGCAGCCCTAGAGTTCACGCCGTGCTACAGTAATGTGGGTACTATTCACGCGAGGGAGAGGGCAGGGACGGCTGGCTCCCAAGGGAAGCCAACAACTTAATTGTTGCTTTCTGCTTAATTCCAATTATCCCCGATTACAAGTATTTATCATTCCCTATAGATGCTATAATTAAGGAACTATATCTATCTCTAAGAAAATACCAAATAAGCGATAAATTAGGCCTCTAAGCCCCTTAACAGACCGCCCCCTAGCCACTATTGGGCCTGCGCCTGGCATAGGGGATGCCGGTCATAATAGCCTCAAACTTGGATTATTGCAAACAACGGTATTTCTCGGTGCATGCCATTGTGTCTTGCTACGACAGACCAAATGATGCCATCTTTTTTCCCTGAAGCTACTCTTATTCCATAGATTCTTTCTATTTTTTAGTTCTCCTACCCTTACAACAACCTCACCATTTTGTTGCATCCTAAGGCTACTCTCACTTTCCTTCTCAAAATTCTTCTTGTTTCTTTATTGCCATGCCCTTACAACTACCTGTTTCTGCAAGGTTTTTTCCATACAGTTTTGGTTCCATCCAACAGGTGTGTTTCTACGTGTTAAAATACATGTTCAGGTTCTGATTGTGCTAATGTTACCACATAATTTTGTATATTAATTTGCCTCAAAACTGTGGTATGAATCCAAACTTACATGCTTTATGAAATCTGGTTTATATACAAAATATGTCTATGGCAAAGGTGCACAGCCTACCCACAACAGTACATAGGTCTGTTTCTCTGCTCACTAGCTAGGCATCTACAAATACAGAGTTTTTATAGCTTTCCCCTCAGTTATATAACACTTGAAAATATGAGATATATTACCTTTGTCTAGCCTGCAACTCCAATGGAATGCAAAACAGCTTTACGTGTACACTTATATTTGTCATCGTCTTTGTCCATGCCAGCTCTGTTCTGTATTGCATACATATGTGCAGATGCCCTTGATACAGTTTATATTTTGGATCTGTGTTCCATTTCGAGAAATAAATTGATAAGGTAAGCCAACTAAATTAGGAAGTGACATGAACCTATGTTCTCCCATTCAGTTCATCTCAGATTTTTAGGCTCTAAGTTAACCTTATATTATACCGAAGATGGTGTACATTTTAAAATTTGGTTATCTGGTTTCATCTTGCTACACATTGGATGATTAATTCATATAATATTTTAAGTGTCATCACATTTTTTCTAAAAAGGTTTCTATATTGCCAACTGAATGCATTATTAGAAATTAACAAATATAACTTGGAAGTTCTGACTAACAACAAAGAATTTACAATCTATAGATTTAGCATGAGACATGGTAGTCCCAATCAAGTTAGCCTAAGCTGTTTCATTCGGTTGTAAATGTTACATGTGTAACATTAATTTTTTAGTGTACCACATTGAACTTTACAAGATGAGCACTAATCCATGTCATATTTTCACTGTTCAGATACTATGCAACTTTCTACTGATTTTTCGTGCTGCAACTTCCTGTCCATTAACTGCCATCGCTTTGTTGGCAGCCCTTCCCTATCACTAATCAGTCTAACAGTTTTCAAACATATTGAACACAGCTGTATATTTTCATCCTAGCTTTCCAGCGACCACTTTCTATTGCCCTGCTCGCCTACTTGAGCAAGGTCTTTAGTTGGTGAAATGGTACTGTAGCATTTTTGTTGTTATTTGGCAATTAATGTCCAATCATAGTCTAATTTGGCTTAAAAGATTCGTCTCGTGAATTTCGTCTAAACTGTGTAATTAGTTTTATTTTTTATTTATATTTAATGCTTTGTGCATGCGCTTAAAGATTCGATGTGACGGGAAATCTTGAAAAATTTTGTAAAATTTTGGAAACTAAACATGCACCAAGATCAACAGAAACGGGGAAAACTGTAGTTAGGCCTTGTTTAGATTACCCCAAAATTCCAAGTTTTTTCACTCTCTCTCCATCACATCAATTTTTAGCCACTTGCATGGAGCATTAAATGTAGGTAAAAAAAAAAACTAATTGCACAGTTTAGTTGGAAATCACGAGATGAATCTTTTGAACTTAGTTGGTCCACGATTGGACAATATTTACCAAATAAGACGAAAGTGCTACTATTCATCGGGTTGAAATTTTTCTCAATCTAAACAAGGCCTTAGTTACATTTATTTCAGTTGAATAGTTGGGACATCAAGAATACAACAAACCCCTCAAATGTGTACAGTTCGTTCATCATGGAATGATCTCTATATATCCCTGTTCGCTTAGCTGAAAAGCCAGACTGAAAAATATTATTCGCTGATTAGTATTAACATTTATGTCTGAAATAAATTTTATTCTAAAAATATATTCCGTCACTAATATATTGATACTTATTTTGTATTAAAAATGTTAGTATTTTTTTATAATTTTGATTAAAGTTGAAATTGTTTGACTCCTCATGAAGTCAAGAATTGCATTATTTTTTAGGACGGAGTACTACTCTAAAGGGCTACTCTCTGACTATTACGCGTGCCTTGTTCAGTCAAGGTTGCTTGTTTGAAAAAAAGAAAGTGAAAATTTGCTGTTACAGCTTGAAATTGCCGTGAACCGTATGGGGATATGAGGCCACATAATACATGGCATTTTTCCTTGGCTTGGCATTCATTCACGAGCTAGTACTCGTACAGTCTACTAGGCTAGTACTACTTCCTCTAGTCTACCAGGACATGGCTCTACTACAAGCATAATGGCCTTGTTCACTTCTCTTATAATCTGTACTTTTCAGCTTATTTTTTTAGCCGGAACAGTATTTTCTCTCACACCAAATCATCCGGTACAGTGTTTTGGCTTGTTTTTTCAGCGAAGCGAACGGGGCCAATAGTACTCCGGAGACATGCACGTTAGGCCCAACCATGTCAGGCAGGTTGGTGCCATAGAAAGCGGCGCCGAGGTCGACGCTAGAAAATATGGCACCGAGCTCGGTCGCCAAGATCTACGACGCCGAGCTCGGCGTCAAGATCCACGGCGCCGAGCTCATGCCGCGTCCGCGCCACGCAAGCAGCCATGTCAACGACACGTAGAAAATGACCCTGGACCTCGGCGCCAAAGCAATTGGCGCCGAGACGTGTAAGCTCGGCGTCAATTGTCTCGGCGCCGAGGTCAGGGTTTATTTTTTTGAAAGGATACTGTCAAAGACGTATTTGTGAAAATCTTTCAGAAAAAGGGCTGAAAAAAATTCGGCCCACCACTCTGACGCAGGGTTGATCCGTACAAGCTGCCGAGCAGGAAGACTTACCGAGTCCAAGTCGTCGGCTCCCACAACATGCATGTTGTAGCTTCACCTCCCTTTCTTTGCGGCATAGATAAACACTACTCTTTCCGTTCTAAATTATATTTCCTCCATTTCAAATTACAAGTCGCTTTGACTTTTTAGGTTCATTCATTTTCTAATGTATTTAGACATATTGTTATATCTAGATGCATAGTAAAATAGATATATCAAAAAATTAAAGCGACTTATAATTTGGAATGTATGGAGTACTAACTATATTGTTCAGTCTTCTCAAAGTATGTAACTTTTGCTTTGTAACTAAGAACGATTTATAATTTAAAACAGATAAACCAGGACATCTCCACATGTGATGGTTTGTGAGCATCGTACGTGACAACATGCTCGAAACTTTTTTAAATTTTTTCCATGGCATACGCATACGATACGGCGACAACTCGACAAGTTTCATGATTTTTGGAATTCGTTCGCATTTTATACAATTAAAAAACCACTCCCACACAAGTTGGCGGCGTTGCCCCGTGAGCACGTTGATTGAAATTTCGAGACAGTTCCTGGATTTAGCCTAAATTTATACTAAGAAACAAGGATAACATTTTTTGAACGAATGTAATCCATTATTCGATGCACCTACAGTTCAAACTTACATTTTTCGGAAAAATTCAACAAAACAAAATAAACTATAGAAATATGCTAAAAGGCAATGAAAATATTCCAAATTTAAACATGTTGTTTGTGGTAGTGTACTAAAGCTTCAAAAAAAAATTGGTGGCAAAAAACCAAAAAAAAAATATTTTGCCGAGTGCCGCCCAATTGGCACTCGGCAAAGAGCTGCTGATTTTTTTTAAAACTTCGCCGAGTGCCATATCACGACACTCGGCGAAGAAAATTGACTTTGCCGAGTGTCGCCGATCTAGCACTCGGCAAAGCCGCCCTTATCCCTTCACCTGCGCCCGGCCGGCGCGCTCTCTCTTTCTCTCATTTCTGTCTCTCTCTCACCTCTCTCTCCCTCAGCCGCCGCCGCCGCACATCGCCGGCCCGCACGGGCCCCGCGGCGCCCGTCCCCGTCCGCCTCCCCGCGTCGGCGCCTCGCGCGGCGGCCTGCGCGGCCCGTCCCTGTCCCCTTCCCCGCGTTGGGTCCTCGCGCGGCCGCCGCCCCTGCCCGGCCTCCACCGCCCGCGCAGGCCCCCTTGGCGGGCACCTCCCCCACCTGCGTGCCCCCTCGGTGGCCACCTCCCCTGTCGGTGGCCACTGCAGAAGAGAGGAGGAGGAGGCAGGGGAGAAGAGAGGAGGAGGGGAGAAGAGAGGAGGAGAAGGAGAAGGAGAGGAGAAGGAAGGTGCCGGCCTAGGCCCATCGATCCTCACGCCGCTGCGGTCATCCCCGCCGTCGTCGCTGACCCTCGTTGTTGCCATTCTCACCACGAAGGTATGCCCTACGCCTGTAGTAGTTAGTAGTAGTACTTAGTAGTGTTAGTAGTAGTTAGTAAGTAGTAATAGTTAGTAGTTAGTAGTATTGTTAGTAGTAAGTAGTGATAGTAGTAGTGTTAGTGTTAGTAGTAGTTGTAGTGGTAGTAGTACTTGTTGTTGTACTACTTCGATACTTTCATCTGCATGGAAAGAGAACTAAAGTACATGACTCGTCTTGGTATATATATGTTTGTTGATCTTCGTGCCTATGTTTGGTATATATATGGTTGTTGGCCATCGCGCCTACGTTTCTTGTAGGTTTTGAAAACCTCCCTGTGCAGGGGAGGTGCTACCGAAATTTTCAATGGATTCTAACCTATTGCCTTTTTATGTAG
The DNA here is from genome assembly GCF_019320115.1 of Miscanthus floridulus. Classification (NCBI taxonomy): domain Eukaryota; kingdom Viridiplantae; phylum Streptophyta; class Magnoliopsida; order Poales; family Poaceae; genus Miscanthus; species Miscanthus floridulus. The sequence goes on along the minus strand of NW_027096831.1, from coordinate 25,060 downwards.
GAGAAGGACCCATGGGAGGGACTCGGCGACCCCGATCGTCTTCATCGGCGCAGCTGGTCTGCCTGCACCGCATCGCCTCGCCACTGCACTGACATGCCACTGCCCCGCTAGCTTGACTCCACCGCCACCCTAGGTATAACCCCCTCCTCCTTTGCATGCATGTTTTATATGGTCACGTAGCCTAGTTAGGCGTCTTCTGTTCAAAAGAGATATGGTCGGAGGTATGTAGATCTTTGCATATCTACGACCGTATCTCTTTCGGATTGTCCACGTATTTTGGACAGCCCGTGGATGCGTAGATGAGGTTAGTTTCTATGGTTCGCTCTGGTCCGAGACAGACTTTTGGCATCACCTCCCTGTTGTTTTCCGAATACACACTCTCCCTTGCAGGACGTGTATCGGGAGAACAGCGGGGAGGTGCTGTCGAAATTCTGTCTCGGATAGGAGCGAAGCATTGAAACTGACCTCATCTACGCATCCGCGGGTGGGATTAGGACCTATCCTCACCTATTAGATGGTAGGTACGCCGTGCAGATGCAATTGCTGGTTATATTACTCGCTTACATATGTATATGCCAGAGGACAGTGAGTTCAGCACCGTTGCGGCGCGGATCTAAGGCCGAGTTCTGGGTGAGTCTTCATCGCACTAAATTGGTCAATACTACGCATTCATTGGTCGTTCTTGAAATAATGAAACGATACATGATGTCTGTATGTAGGACTTCTTCAGGTGCGACGAAGGGTTTGAGGACTGGACGGCGCGAGTGTAGGACAAGGTCTGTAGGTCCCGACTCTCGGACCTGTACCACGAGACGCGGCTCCAGTGCATCATCAACTACAGCGCCGATGTCCTTGGTCAGGTGGTGAGGAAGGCCGATGCCAGGACCAGTGAAAGCATCTAGGCCCCTAAGTGGATTTCGGTGATTAATGTTAATACAAGATTACTATGACTAACGTGTGTTTTGCAGAGGCAATTAAGTTAGGTCATGGTAATGGAGATCGATTGGGCAATCGAGGTTGTCATGCCCCTACAATGGAAATCGTTTCGGTTTTCAAAGGATGGACGACAAGGTTAAGGATGACTAGTTCTAAGTGTCGATTGAAGTTGGAGAGACACTTAGAGTAGTTTAGGACTTTGTTTTTCCTTTGGCCGTACTATGAAGGGGGGTATGAACGGGTAGCTTGACCTAGTTGAGTCTAGTGAGTTAGGTGTGGTGCACACTTGTTAAAACTAGCTCTAGGTAGCTCCTATGAATGCCTAAAATCCTTTGGAGCAAACTTCATTCACATATGATCGAAAGTTGGAAGTGAATGGAGGGTCAAATACTGACCGGACGCTGGCTCCGGTGCGACCGGACGCTGGCCGTAGGGTCCGGTCAATTCATTTGACTGTGATGATCAAGTCTGGTGTGACCGGACGCTGGAAGGTCGTGTGACCAGACGCTGAGGGCCAGCGTCCGGTCGACTCCAGTAAGGGTCCAGACTTGAGAAAGTGTGACCGGACGCGTCCGGTCAGTAGTGACCGGACCCTGAGTATCCAGCGTCCGGTCGTTTACAGTAAGCATCCAAGAGCAACTGGACGCGTCCGATCGGTACTGACCAGACCCTGTCAGCGTCCGGTCATCACTTGAAAACTGTTCGCGGGTTGAACTGACCAGAGCGTCCGGTCAAAACGATCGGAGCGTCCGGTCACCCCGCAGAAGCTCATAACGGTTCGTTTTCTAGGCTGCCTTATAAATAGAAGCTCCACTTATGAGTGGAGTCACTTTTGCTCATTCCAACTGCTGAGAAACACGTTTGTGAGTGCCAAGAAGAGCAAGGTTCTAGTGAGGTGTTTGTGATTTGAGAATCCAAGAGTGAAACCTCATTAGTGAATCAAGAGTAGACAAGTGTGCATCCATCTTCTCATTAGGCTTCGCGTGGTCAAGTGAGAGTTTGTGCTTGTTACTCTTGGTGATCGCCATCACCTAGATGGCTTGGTGGTGATTGGGAGTTTGGTGTTCACCCGGCGGAGCTTATGGGTGACCCAACTCAAGTTGTGAGCGGCTTTGGGTGATTCGCCGCGACGGAGTGTCGAAGAATCAACCCGTAGAGAGCACTTGATCCTTGCGCGGATAAGGGGGAGCTACACCCTTGCGCGGGTGCTCCAACGAGGACTAGTGGGGAGTGGCGACTCTCCGATACCTCGGCAAAACATCGCCACGTTCCTTTCTCTCCCTATTTACTTTGAGCACTTACTTTGAGTATTTACTTTGAGCAATTCAATACTTGTTTTATATTCATAGAATTGCTATGCTAGAGTAAGTTTGGAACATAGGGTGCAAGTCATTTGTGTGTTGATTTGATAGAAACACTTCTCTAGGCACAAGGGGTTAATTGGGCTATCCGTAGGATTTGATTATTGCAAGAAAATTTAGAATTAGCCCAATTCACCCCCCTCTTGGGCATCTTGATCCTTTCAATTGGTATCAGAGCCTTGTGCTCACGTTTTTAAGCCTAACCGCTTAGAGCAAGATGTCTCACGGGGATGGACCTCCTCCTATCTTCGAGGGGGATGATTTTCCATATTGGAAAATTCGCATGGAGACGTACTTAGAAGCTCTAGACGTTGGAATTCTTAGAGCCACCTCTCAAGGGTTCCCAACACCTAAGAATGCCGCACAACTTCAAGACGATGAACTAAATTATGAAAAATGGAATGCAAAGGCTCGCAACACCATCTTTAGAGGCCTTTGCAAAGATGTGTTTAATCGTGTAAGGAACCACAAAGACGCCCATGCACTATGGTCGGACGTTTGTGCGCTCCATGAGGGAACCAAGAGCGAGTGTGAGGAACGCTATCATCTTGTGATTAAAAAGCTAAATTCTTTTGAGATGCTTCCCAAAGAAGTGCTAATGAAATGTATTCTCGCTTAAATGTTCTTGTAGAGGAAGTCAATGGGCTTGGACTTACTCAAATGTCACCATCCGACGTTGTGAGAAAGATCTTGAGTGTCCTCCCCATTGACAAATATGGGTATATTGTGACCGTGCTATATCAAGGTGATCTTTCCACCGCTACACCGACACAAATCTTGGGAAAGATCAATGCTCATGAGATGTATATGCACATCACGCCACAAGATGGCTCATCCTCTATAAAGAAGAAAGAGAATGACTTAGCATTCAAAGTTAGCCAAGATAAGGGCAAGGCAAGACTTGAGTATGAGAGCTCAAGTGATGAAGATGATGAAGAAAGTCTTGCTCTCATGGTGAAGAAGACCGCCAAGATGCTAAAGAAGCTAAACAAGAGTGGCATCAAGTTTGACGGCAAGAAGAAGAAGTTCTTCACTAGCTCAAGAAGAAAGCCAATCTTCGAGATGGATTGCTACAATTGTGGCGAACTTGGTCACCTAGCTCATCAATGCACAAAGCCCAAGAAAGATAAGTTCAAGAACAAGGGCAAGAAAGATGATTCAAGTGATGAAGATGAAAAGAAAAAGAACAAGCCATACAAGAAGAGAGATGGTAAAAAGAGAGACTTCTACAAGAAGAAGAAGAGTGGCAAGGCCTATATTGTCGGTGATTGGCTCACGGACATTGATTCATCAAGTGGATCATCCAATGATGAGAGTGACAATAAGAAGGTGGCCGCCATTGCTATTGATCTTGCATCCTCACCGCCACCATCACCATCATCCTCTACACATCTATGCCTTATGGCCAAAGGTGAACACAAGGTAACTAAGAGTGATGATAGTAGTGATGATGAGCAAGCTAGTGATGATGATAGTGATAGCGATGATGATTCACCCACATATGATGATCTTATCAAAATATTAAGAAAATACAATAAGATCATTAGAAAGAGTAGAGCTACAAATGAAAAACTTGATGCTAAAAATGATTCACTCTTAGCTAAGTGATACATTAGAAAAGGCTAATGATGAGCTCAAAGAAATAAATGATTCTATATCATCCAAACTCAAGGAGCTCAAATCTTCTAAGAAAGAGCTTAAAGATAAACATGATAAACTTGAGTGGGTGCACAATGAGCTTATCACTAGTCACAACAAGCTAAAAGATAAATATACAACTCTAAAGATCAATTATGATACCCTTGTTATTGCACAAGAATTCTTACCAAATGAGCCACATGATGCTACTAACCATGTTGTTAAGATTGATATAGCTACCTCATGTGATGATTTAATTGATGAGAGCATTGAGCATGGATCTAGTAGCAAAGGCAAGTAAGTGGTTGAGTGCAATGACTATAATGAGTATGTCAAGCTCAAGAGTGACCATGAAAAGCTCATGAAAGATCTTGAAGAGATGAAAAGTCACAACACCATTGTGCTAGAAACTCTTGATCATGACAAAGAGTTGATCCTTGAGAATGAGAAGCTCAAAGAAGAAAACAAGAAACTCAAGGAAGAGAAGAACAATGATATTCTCAAGGAAGAGAACAAGAAGCTCAAGATGGAGAAAGAGCATCTCAAGGTGGGATTGAGCAAGTTTGCTAGAGGCAAGCATCTTCAAAGTGAGCTACTCATGAATACCGTCATGAAGATAGATAGAAGTGGCATTGGATATATGGCAAGTGTAGAGAAGAAGAAGACTCAAGCTCAACATCAACAATCAAAGCCAAAGCTAAAGCCAAAGAGATGTTTTGAGTGTGGACAAGAAGGCCATTTTGCTCATGAGTGTCAAACTCCACCACCACAACCCTTGCCCAAGCATGCTAGACCCTTTGCTTTTAATGCTCACTACATGCTTAGAAAAGATTCTAGTGGAAAGATGAAAGTCATGTTCTTAGGACCCCCCAACAAGAGTAGACCTAAGAAGATTTGGGTGGCTAAGTCACTTGTTGAGAAGATGAAGGGCCCTCAACACGTTTGGATCCCTAAAACTTGAATCTCTTGTGTGTAGGTGAACTACAAGATCGGTGGAAGTCATTGGGTTATTGATAGTGGTTGCACTCAACATATGACCGGTGATCCTCGTATGTTCACCTCACTAGATGAAGAGGTAGATGGATAAGAGAAAATAATTTTTGGAGATAATTCAAAGGGCAAGGTTAAAGGATTGGGCAAAGTGGCAATATCAAATGATCATTCTATCTCCAATGTGCTCTATGTTGCCTTATTGAGTTTTAACTTGCTATCCGTTGGGCAATTGTGTGATCTTAGCTTTCAATGCTTATTCACCGAGAAGAAGGTTGTTGTACCCAAAGTAGATGACAAATAAGTGATATTCAATGGATTTAGATACAACAACTTATATCTAGTTGACTTCATCTCCGAAGATGCAAACTTGAAGACTTGCCTATTCACCAAAACAACACTTGGGTGGCTATAGCATAGAATACTTGCTCATGTCAGGATGAGCTCACTCAAGAAGCTTATGAAGAATGATTTGGTGAGAGGGTTGAAGGATGTGAAGTTTGAGAAGGATAAGCTTTGTAGTGCATGTCAAGCCGGCAAGCAAGTTGTAAACACTCATCCAACCAAAGCTTTCATGTCAACTACAAGAGTGCTAGAACTCCTACACATGGATTTATTTGGACCAACAACATACAAGAGTTTGGGAGGAAATCTCTATTGTCTTATGATTGTGGATGACTATTCAAGGTATACATGGGTGTTCTTCCTTCATGACAAATCCGAAGTTGCATCTTGTTTCAAAAAGTTTGCCAAGAGAGCTCAAGATGAATTTGAAGTGAAGCTCAAGAAGATAAGAAGTGACAATGGCAAAGAGTTTGACAACACAAACATAGAAGCTTATTGTGATGAAGTTGAAATCAAACATGAAGTCTCCGCAACCTATACTCCTCAACAAAATGGTGTAGTTGAGAGGAAGAACCGGACTTTGATCACTCTTGCAAGGACAATGCTAGATGAGTACAACACCCCTGAAGCTCTATGGGCGGAAGCAATCAACACCGCATGTTATGCATCCAACCGCCTATTTCTTCAAAAGTTCATTGTCAAGACACCGTATGAGTTGCTCAATGGGAAGAAGCCGGACGTCTCCTTCTTTAGGGTGTTTGGTTGCAAGTGCTATATCTACAAGAAGCGGCAACACCTAGGGAAGTTTCAAAGACGTTGTGATATAGGTTTTCTTGTTGGTTACTCATTGAAGTCCAAAGCATATAGAGTATTTAATCATGCCACCGGCTTGGTTGAAGAAACATATGATGTGGAATTTGATGAATCTAACGGCTCCCAAGGAGCACATGAGAATCTTGATGATGTAGGTGATGAACCATTGAGGGAGGCTATGAAGAATATTCCGGTGGGAGACATCAAGCCAAAAGATGATGAAGATGATGTACAAGTCATTGACCAACCTTCTTCATCAAATGTACCACAAGATGGTGAAAAAGATGGGAGAGTAGAAAATGAAGATACTCATATCTCCCATGAGCAAATGGTGGTACAAGCACAAGATGTTGATGCTCCACAACCTCCTCCTCAAGTGGTCAATAGAAGAAATACACCTCTCCTACAAGATCATCCACAAGATCTCATCATAGGGAGTCCAACAAAGGGTGTGATGACTCGATCTTAAAAACTTACTTCATTTATTGCTCATCACTCTTTTGTCTCTTGCTATGAGCCTACCAAGGTAGAAGAAGCTCTTAAAGATCCGAATTGGATCAATGCCATGCATGAAGAGTTGAACAACTTCACTCGTAATGAAGTTTGGACTCTTGAAGAGCGACCAAAAGGTGCAAGAGTCATAGGAACGAAGTGGGTGTTCCGCAACAAGCAAGATGATCAAGGTATTGTTGTGAGAAACAAGGCAAGACTAGTTGCAAAGGGGTTCTCTCAAGTTGAAGGTTTGGATTTTGGAGAGACCTTTGCACCGGTTGCAAGATTAGAAGCCATCCGTATCCTTCTTGCATATGCATCACATCATGAAATGAAACTATATCAAATGGATGTGAAAAGTGCATTTTTAAATGGGTTTATAAATGAACTAGTCTATGTTGATCAACCTCCCGGGTTTGAAGACCTTAGATATCCTATTCATGTTTATAGGTTGTCCAAGGCACTATATGGGCTTAAGCAAGCCCCAAGAGCTTGGTATGAGCGCCTTCGGGACTTCCTCATTGAGAAGGGCTTCACCATTGGGAAGGTCGACACCACACTATTCACCAAGAAGCTTGATGGGCATATCTTCATTTGTCAAGTATATGTTGATGATATCATCTTTGGATCATCAAATGAAGACTCATGTAAAGAATTTGGTGAATTGATGTCGAAGGAGTTTGAGATATCAATGATTGGTGAGCTTACATTCTTTCTTGGTTTTCAAGTCAAGCAAATGAAAGAAGGCATCTTCATCTCTCAAGAGAAATACACAAAAGATCTTCTCAAGAGATTCAAGATGGATGAATGTAAGACAATCAAGACACCAATACCTATAAATGAACATCTCGACCTAGATGAGGAAGGTAACCCGGTTGATCAAACTCTCTACCGTTCTATGATTGGTAGCTTGTTATATTTAACCGCTCTAGGCCCGACATCATGTTTAGTGTGTGTATGTGTGCTAGATTTCAAGCTAGTCCTAAGGAAACACATTTAATTGCCGTAAAAAGAATCCTTAGGTATCTTAAGCACACACCAAGCATTGGTCTTTGGTATCCCAAAGGAGCTTTATTTGAATTAATTGGCTATTCCGATTCGGATTACGCCGGATGCAAAGTTGATAGAAAAAGCACATCCGGAGGGTGCCATTTGCTTGGTAGATCACTTGTGTCTTAGTCCTCTAAGAAACAAAATAGTGTAGCTTTGTCCACCGCCGAAGCGGAATACATTGCCGCGGGTGTTTGTTGTGCACAAATATTATACATGAAACAAACTTTGCTAGACTATGGAGTAGTTCTAGAGAAAGTACCTCTTTTGTGCGACAATGAAAGTGCGGTAAAACTTGCAAATAATCTGGTTCAACACTCTCGCACCAAGCATATAGATATCCGCCATCACTTTCTAAGAGATCATGTGGCTAAAAATAATATATCACTAGAAGGTGTAAGATCCGAAGATCAATTAGCGGATATCTTCACAAAACCGCTAGATGAGGCTACATTTTGTAGATTGCGGAATGAGCTCAATGTACTTGATTTTAGTAACTTCACTAAAATTTGAGCTTGTATTGTCCCTTGCATTCATTGTAATATACAACATGTTTAATTTGTGGCAATACACATAGGGCTTGTCTAACATGGTTAAGATAACCGCCGAAAAGCATGTGAAGAAGCTTAACCTTGGATCAAACTTGACAAGCAACTAGATTTACTTACAAGTATTACATATGCATGAATGTCGTTTTGTTCCATTTGCCCTCTTGTTGCCTATTTTCTTAAAAAGAATTATAGCCTAAGGCAAAATATTTTGAAAAATATGAGGGTTTGAGAGAGGTCACTCACATCAGTCCCAATTGGTGTTTATTTGGATCTTATTCAAGTTGGGACTTGATTGGGAACAGGCAGCGCGAAGGGAATTTGAAGATTTGCTGGAAAAGGTGCACCGGACGCTGCTGTCCAATGTCCGGTCAGTTCACAGGAGGTGAACTGCTGATGAAGGAGTGACCGGACGCTGCGTCTGTGCGTCCGGTTAGGAAGGGTTCAGCGTCCGGTCGATCGAAGGGTACACAAGTTGTACTGACCGGACCCTGCCTGCGTCCGGTCATGGACCACCGGACGTGTCCGGTCCCAATTCCAGAGGATTTGGACCTCTCTGGAATCGACCGGATGCTAGGTGGTAGCGTCCGGTCGCTACCACCGGAGCGTCCGATCAGTGGATCTCGCACGGCTTCAGGACTCTTTTCCTCGTTTCCTTTTCTGTCGCATTTTGGGGGATTACTTAACCGTACCACCACGTCCTCTGTCTCCATCCCACCGTGCCCTAGCCCGAGCAGCCGCCAAGTCGCGCCGCCGCCTCCTCGCGCCCAAGCTCGCCGCGCCGCCGAGCTACTGCCTCGCCGCGCCTCTGCAGCACCGCGCCGGCCACCCTGCGCCCAAGCTTGCCGCGCCACCGTCCAGCCAGCACAGCACGCACCGCCGCCGCAGCTCGCGCACCACCATGCTCGCCCAGTCATCTCGCCGCCGCATCACCCGAGAGCCCGCTGCCTAGTCTCACCGCATCATCCCAAGCCGTGTGCCCTTGCCCTACCACCTCCTTGATCAGTAAGGCAAGATTCATGTTTTTTCTCTTGATCTCTACTTTGTAACCTAGATCAAATTGCAGTCATTGATTCTCCATTGCATTCAGGCTATTTGACCTAACCCTAGCCGGTTCCGAGTTCCCCGCGCGACAACTTATGTTTTCTCGGTTCGCGGATCGTCAGGTAGAAAGCCATTCGATTCAAATTCGCATCTACATTGCTTTCTCTATTAGGGTTTCGCATCTATTAGACATATGGTATTTATTTGTATATCCATCTATTCTATCGTGCAGTGAGTCGGTTCCGTTGTGGTTCTTGTGGCAGTTGGCAGTCAACTCGGAGCCAAGCTCGCAAGTAAGGATCGAGGCCAAGCCTCGAAAGCGGCAGTTTGACAGTTGATCTTCATCAGCGGCAGTTCACCATCTTGTCAGCTCAGATGGCTCGCACCAAGAACGTTGGTGGTGGCCCAGGTGATGATGATCGAAGGCCCCCGCCTCGCAAGCCAGCCGGATCTAAGGGCAAGTCAACCAAGCAGGTGACATCCAAGAAGCAAAAGTACCCTGACGCAGAGACAGCGAGAGCAGCAGTTGTTGCAGAGGCCGTAGAGCGTGCCGAGAGAGGTGATGCCCGCAGCGGAGTTGTCATTACAGATCAGCCAGTTTCACCCGTAGTCAGAGCTGCGATTGAGGAGGTTGAGCGTCGTCATGGTAGTCCAGCTAGGACTGCCACGTTTGTAGGACGACGGGTTGCCATTGAGGAGGGTCCGTCAGCACAGCAGCAGCCCCCACCAGCAGAGCCTCAGCCAACCCAAGAGACTCAGGAGGGTCAGGAGATCGAGCCGGCACCTCAGCTACGCCGCTCGAGTCGTACCAGTGCTACAGTTCCACCGAGGCCAGTTACACAGCGCAGAGGTTCACGTCCTCCGCCTAGACCTCAGGGTCCGCCTCCAGTGGTTCACCTCGACTTGAGGGCCACCACCGCCAGACAGGTTCAGCAGCTGCGATTTGTTGAGTTTGAGGTTTGGTTTCCTTCGAGGAGGGATGAGAGAGCAGCTGAGGGTTTCTACATGCCACTGCAGGAGGATTTCTACAATGCGTATCTCAACAGTGGGGCAGTGTTCAGATCTCAGAGAGTCTGTCAGATAGAGTCTATTGTGGCAGCAGCCGGAGAGAGCATTCGGCCATACTTGTCATATTTGCTAGGATTGTCAGATCTGATTGGACGGACGGGGATATATGTACCATCTTGGGTCCGTCAGTTTTATGCTTCGCTCTACATCGATCCACATCACAGATTCATTCACTTTGCCTTCAAAGGCAAAGACTACAGAGTGATGAGTGGCAGAGTCAGAGAGATACTAAGGCTACAGGAGCAGCCTGTCAAGATGCATGAGGTCTGTTATGGTCAGCAGGAGCCTCCCAGGCGTCCTCATGGAGGGTTGGTGCCCCCCTATAGATTTAGTGTGACATTGCTTCAAGGAGCCGTTTGGAGAGGGGTCGAGCAGGAACCCTAGTGACTTGACTCCTACAGCGAGGGTACTAGAGGCCATCATCAGGAGGACACTGCTTCCTAGGTTGGGATACAGGGAGGGCCTGACTCGCTTACAGCTATGGCTTCTTAATGCCATCATGCAGCAGACAGTATTTGATATCTGAGATCTCCTGCTTTCAGAGATGGAGGATACTATAGCTGAGGAATTCAAGGGTCGCAGGCAGCTTCCCTATGCTCATTGGATCACGTTCCTCATCCGCAGAGTAGTGCTTGATAAGCCCCCTGGCATGATGGATGAGTATACAGGTGCCACCACAGAGTTCCTAGCTTACAACCTATCACAAAGGATCAGGCACACCACTCCTTAGGCACCCAGACAGCCTAGCTGTCGTCCCAACATGCCAGAGTCCGCAGCTCAGCAGGATGAGATCATCAGAGGGATTGCAGCCACTAAGGAGGAGGAGCTAGAGGCACAGCAGGAGGTGAGCGAGTACAGTGACAGCTCTGACGACGACTACCAGCCTATACCTCAGATGCCTCCACACAGACACGATGCAGAGGCCGGTAGCTCCAGTTCTGCTCTACCTGCTCCACAGACAGACCCCGCTCTCATTGCTATTCTTGAGCGGATGCAGCAGGATCAGACACGACAGGCACAGGAGACAGCTGCCAACTTCGCACAGTTTTAGGCTCGTCAGGACGAGTTCCAGCGACAGCAGCAGCTCCTTCAGCACTAGTAGTTACTTATGCAGCAGCAGCTCATGGGATTCATATAGCATGTAGTGACAGCCATTGGGATCCCACTGCCATAGCCTTTGCCCTAGCTTGCACAGCCTCCTACCACTTCGACGACTCTAGCAGTACAGCCCAGTGGGCTCTAGAGTCAGGGACAGTCTCCAGCTCAGTTTACTTCACCTCCTATATAGGTGTCCTAGTGGTTAGCCTCACCCGTGGTAGCCCCATAGTTCACTCCATTTCACACGGGCTTCACACCAGAGCAGTCTTCCTCGCTATTCGTGCCAGAGACGTCAGTCTCTAGGAGTCTTGGAGCATCCTTCAGTGAGTTGACCGGCATGCCTACTCCGCCTCATATGCACACCGCCGGTCCGTCTACAGCAGCTCTAGTCGTAGTGACTACTCAGAGGCTCCCCTCGTCTGTCGCCTCATCAGATCCTACGACAGACATACTAGCAGCTTCTCAGGCAGCACCAGCCCCAGCTCAGATCTAGACCGCTTCAGCGACACTTCCTGCTTCAGAGGGTCAGTTAGTTCAGAGCTTAGGGTCAGATGATGATGGCGCCCAATTCCATCTTGCTCCACGTACTTCAGCGCCTGACTCGTCCGCTGCAGCCCCGCCGACTGACCCTTAGGTTTTGGTGTTTGACGCCAAAGGGGGAGAGGGCTTGAGTATGTAGACTCAGGGGGAGCGAGTTTTAGGGGGAGCTAGTTATCTAGTATTAGTTTATTATATACATTTGGAGTTTTATTTGTGTGATACACTATTACTTATGCATTCGTGTGTTTACTTTCATGCATACTATTATATATATGTGATAGTGCTATCTACGTGATTGTGATAGTTGACATGTGTGATTTCTACTTTGCATTATCTATATGTCATATCACTTGTGATGCTCATTTGTTTTTGCTTCCGCGCTTATACTTCGAAGCAAATGAGCTTTGTTACTCGTACTCATGCTTAATTCATATTCTTTGAGTACATTGTGTTGGTTTGGGTCATATAAGCTTGCCTAACTCTTTTGCTCTTATCGACAAAAGCTTATATGAACCAAGCCCTTCAAAAACCTCACTCCATAACATACTCGAGGTGGTATTGTCATCAATCACCAAAAAGGGGAAGATTGAAAGCATCTAGGCCCCTAAGTGGATTTCGGTGATTAATGTCAATACAAGATTACTATGACTAACGTGTGTTTTGTAGAGGCAATTAAGTTAGGTCATGGTAATGGAGATCGATTGGGCAATCGAGGTTGTCATGCCCCTACGATGGAAATCATTTCGGTTTTCAAAGGATGGACGACAAGGTTAAGGATGACTAGTTCTAAGTGTCGATTGAAGTTGGAGAGACACTTAGAGTAGTTTAGGACTTTGTTTTTCCTTTGGCCGTACTATGAAGGGGGGTATGAACAGGTAGCTTGACCTAGTTGAGTCTAGTGAGTTAGGTGTGGTGCACACTTGTTAAAACTAGCTCTAGGTAGCTCCTATGAATGCCTAAAATCCTTTGGAGCAAACTTCATTCACATATGATTGAAAGTTGGAAGTGAATGGAGGGTCAAATACTGACCGGACGCTGGCTCCGGTGCGACCGGACGCTGGCCGCAGGGTCCAGTCAGTTCATTTGACTGTGATGATCAAGTCTGGTGTGACCGGACGCTCGAAGGTCGTGTGACCGGATGCTGAGGGCCAGCGTCCGGTCGACTCCAGTAAGGGTCCAGACTTGAGAAAGTGCGACCGGACGCGTCCGGTCAGTAGTGACCGGACCCTGAGTATCCAGCGTCCGGTCATTTACAGTAAGCATCCAAGAGCGACCGGACGCGTCTGGTCGGTACTGACCGGACCCTGTCAGCGTCCGGTCATCACTTGAAAACTGTTCGTGGGTTGAACTGACCGGAGCGTCCGGTCAAAACGATCGGAGCGTCCGGTCACCCCGCAGAAGCTCATAACAGTTCGTTTTTCAGGCTGCCTTATAAATAGAAGCTCCACTCGTGAGTGGAGTCACTTTTGCTCATTCCAACAGCTGAGAAACACGTTTGTGAGTGCCAAGAAGAGCAAGGTCCAAGTGAGGTGTTTGTGATTTGAGAATCCAAGAGTGAAACCTCATTAGTGAATCAAGAGTAGACAAGTGTGCATCCATCTTCTCATTAGGCTTCGCGTGGTCAAGTGAGAGTTCATGCTTGTTACTCTTGGTGATCGCCATCACCTAGATGGCTTGGTGGTGATTGGGAGTTTGGTGTTCACCCGGCGGAGCTTGTGGGTGACCCAACTCAAGTTGTGAGCGGCTTTGGGTGATTCGCCGCGACGGAGTGTCGAAGAATCAACCCATAGAGAGCACTTGATCCTTGCGCGGATCAAGGGGGAGCTACACCCTTGCGCGGGTGCTCCAACGAGGACTAGTGGGGAGTGGCGACTCTCCAATACTTCGGCAAAACATCGCCGCGTTCCTTTCTCTCCCTATTTACTTTGAGCACTTACTTTGAGTATTTACTTTGAGCAATTCAATACTTGTTTTACATTCATAGAATTGCTATGCTAGAGTAAGTTTGGAACATAGGGTGCAAGTCATTTGTGCGTTGATTTGATAGAAACACTTCTCTAGGCACAAGGGGTTAATTGAACTATCCGTAGGATTTGATTATTGCAAGAAAATTTAGAATTAGCCCAATTCACCCCCCCTCTTGGGCATCTTGATCCTTTCAACCAGGAAGCTCACTAAGGAGCAGTACCTCTCGATAAGTACGAAACATTAATACTGACTCCTTCCATGAAGAATAGGTAGGCTTCATTTCATCTTCTGACATATCAATAACTTAATGGCATGCAGCAATGTCCTGATTGGTGTGCCAGGCACCGCCTCTGCTGGGAGGCCATTGTGGACAGGTGGCTCTCGGAGGAGTGGGCAGAGAAGCACAACATTCGTCGGGACTACCACCTGTAGATGGGTAGGGCGCCACACCACCAAAGCAACCGAAGCCTCAGCGCGTACGCTCAGACATGGGTAATCTTCTTTGTGTTTTCATCTTTATTTATTTATTCTAACGCTCAATTCTCATTACTTATAATCATCTTTGTGTTTTCCTCACAGTCCTAGACGCACCAAGGCCAGGCATGCAATGAGTTCATGGCGTACGCCCTGGCACACAAGGGCAAGGCGATGGCCCCAGAAGTCACCTACAACCCGACGAATGGGCCCGAGGCGTACACCAACGCGAACGTCCATAGCAATCTTAGCGAGTACACCTCGGCGGCCCACGAGCGCCATGGGGAGGACTTCGGTCCAGCCACCTAGCCCCTGGACACAGACCTCCTGATGAGGCTAGGAGGAGGGAAGCAGCATAGCCGGTACTGGATGGCGGACAGAACAGTCGACTCCACCTCTGTTCCCATCCTCGCCGAGATTCAAGCAAGGAGCACGAGCTCCTCCCTCCCCATACGCTCTCGGCAGCAGAGCTCACAGCAGCAGATGGCGAAACTCTAGGTTAGTACTGTTTTATTTGTCGTTCATTGCTTTTACACATCTACCTTGCCTTTGCATTGTTTAAACATTGCGGGTGGAATGTTGTAGGCCGACTTGCGGAGGTTGGAGGCCCAGCAGGCGGCCCAGGCAAAGGCCCATCGGCTAGAGATGGAGGCTGTACAAGCCCAGAGGGCGGTTGAGGCGTAGAGGCTACAGGACATGTTCAGCTTCATGGCGAGCCTTCAGGCCTTGCCAGGTGTGGTCGTGCCCCAATCGCTTCTCGCTCCAGTTGTGGCTCCTCCTCCTGTAGGAACTCCCGTGAGTATATATGGTTGTTTATTCCTTTAGCTTGTGCGACCCTCCTATAGATACTCATAAATTCACTTCTCCTTTGTGCAGCCACAGTCGGCGGGTTCGAACCTGACTCCTCAAGGTGGCCCTTCTCCACAGGTCGGGTGGCCAACTGGCCCTCCTCAAGGTGGCAGTTCACACTCCGGGTGGGGAGGCTGGCAGTAGGTACCGTTTATTTGTTTCTTTTCATATTGCATGGACTTGTGTTAGACTTAGCCTTATGTTGGACTAATACTAGAGACATATATATATTGTGATGGATATTGTCATGGATGATGCGAATGTATGTGATGGATTATGGACAATGGATTTGTATGTGATGTATTATGGATGGTGGATGTGTATGTAATGGGTTATGGATGTGTATGTGATGAAATATGGATGTATATGTGATATATTATGTGCTGTGTGTTGATATATATGTGATTTCTTTGTTTGTGCCGATGAAAAGCAAAAAACCAAAAAAATAGCATTTTTCCCTCTTTGCCGAGTGCCTTTGCCGAGTACCGTGACTATGGCACTTGGCAAAGCTGGGAAGCAGAGACCCAATTTCCCAGCTTTGCCGAGTGCCAGAACCATGGCACTCGGCAAAGATTTTTTTTTAAAAAGAAAAAAATTCTTTGCCGAGTGCAAGAGTATGACACTCGGCAAAGAATTTTCAAAAAAAAAGAAAAAATTCTTTACCGAGTGCCGTTGAGGTGGCACTCGGCAAAGAGGCCGTCATAGTTGATGTTGGAATTTTTTTGCCGAGTGCTGACGTGACACTCGGCAAAGAAACCTTTGCCGACGGGTTCTTTGCCAACTGCTCTTTGCCGAGTGCGGCACTCGGCAAAGCCTTTATCGAGTGCAATAGGGGCTTTACCGAGTGCCCTAAGCACTCGGCAAAGAGCCCGTCTGTAGTAGTGGAATATGTAAGTTTCATTGAACTCTTTTTTCTTCCAAGAACAACAGTATAGATAAATAAATAACTCTCTCTTTATCCCTAAATAAATCAATTTCTAGAGTTATCTTAAATAAAAAAATTTCAACTTTGACTAAAATTACAGAAAAAACACAAATATTTGTGACACCAAATGTGTACTTTATAAAAACATTGTTTATAGCATATCTACTAATATACTAATTTAGTGTCTTAAATCTTGACTTTCTTTTCTATTAATTATATTAAATTTAAACAAGTTTAACTTCAGACAACTCTAGGAATTGATTTATTTTGGGACGAAGGAAGTATTTGTGTATACGCACATATACTTATAAATTTGTGTATACACACATATACTTATAAATAAATAGATACATATGTATACACACATATATACTTATTTCAATCAAACATATGCATATATATATCCCTAAAAACACCTTCAAGAGACTATGGTAGTATATTAAGATTGACAAAGTCACTGGAAAGATGCCTCACTATTGAGACCCACATCGTCAACTGTCCTCAATTGAAGACTCAAACTTAGTACGTGAACTGATTCCGTCCCACCACAAGGAGCCTACCTCATTAAGCTGCTCTCTCGATATAGATGTTTGTAAGTTTTTTTTAATTTAAGATAACACTAGGTAGCGTGCTCGTGCATTGCTACGGGATAGCTAACATTTTGTACTAAAAATACACGGATCGCATGACAAGATAACAATACTATAAAAATTAAATACCAACATTAAAGTGACATATAATCAAAAGAGCAAAGTTTATGAATTTAACACAGTCACGGAGAGCGCGACGTTGCAGGCTCACAGGCTCTACTGTATAGATCTTTCCGTGATGCGGCTAAGATAATGTTTTATATCGGCAGGAAGAAATCTCCGATATTCATTTCTTTCGTGCGCTAATAAATCCACGAATAAGTTCCGCCGCATCTCCATACCATCCTGTACATAGGTTCGAGTATATATGTAAATATAGGTAAATGCTCGTACTTTGCAATGGAAAAAAATAATATTACGATAACATATGTATGAACATGTGTTGTACTATTACCTATAAGTACGATGTACAGAACACCAATATTACATAAGTCTTCATGTTGTATAGACCATTATAAAGTTCAAGAAATTATTAGTATTTTACCTTCTAACTTGACTATAAACCATCAGTTTAAGGGCCCTAGCATGCATGAAAAAAAGATAAAGGTAATATCTTTCAGAACAAGATAATTAGATTTGGACAGGTAACTATAAACGTATCAGACAACCATCTGAACCAATTCCCAATCTACAGAAGTATATATCATGTGTCCGACGAAAAACTTATTCGTCGAGTGCCCGACGAAATACACTCGACAAATTTAACGTTTCCGGCAGTGACAAACACATATGGACACTCATATGAGAACCCATAGAAGAGTAGCCCACACGATATATTTGACGTCGTTACATGATTCAACGTACTCACTCGCAATGATGTACCCTATGCTAGACAAATAGAGTGTCAAATTGGTATTTTATCCCTGGCGGGAAGAGGTATACAAGTCACAACAACCTTCGTTAGCCACAAATGTACAATATATACTTGGAAGTTACACACAGAACACGCCGGGTAAATAAAACAAGACGAACACAAGATGGTAGTTATATTTCCCTGAGGAGTCGGTGAAATGGAATCTACGTGTACTATCTTAATACTGTGTTATTACAAAAGGCAGAACGTTAAAGAAGAATTTTTATTTTAAAGCACTTTTTTATGAAAATATATAAAATATAGCTTGTATAAGTTAAATTCCAAAATTAATATATTTTTATCTTATAGTAAAATGACTTTAAAAAATCGTTCTCAGGGAAAACGAATTTTATGAAATTACAATCATTTATCGGAAAAATGATCTTACTTAAAGTATAATTTCTTTAATGATTGCTCTATTGGGAAATGCTTTTTTCAGGTGATCTAAAAATTTAAGAAATTGTTTTCCTAGAAAATGAATTTTCTGAAAGTAGTTCTCACAAAGAAAGACATTTAGTTTTTGTGTTGCTTTTCCTTAATAATTTTGTTGATCTAAAACGAAGGATACGAGAAATCTAAAATTAATATAATTTTTAAATAGATCTTAAAATCAAGTATGACCCATTTTACTTATATCGTCTAGCGTCATAGGTTTTGCTTTTTTATAAATAAATATATTTTACTTTGTAGTTAAGTTGTTTAATCCCAAAAATACAAAAAATCCTATCTAAATTCATCGTCTTCAAATCAATACTTTTTCATTTAACCGTAGCATATGTGCTCAAGTGAAAATTCTTAACAAAGTGCATGCTTAAAATTATATTTTAATGTCTTTTGCATGCATTTTTTTTTCATAAAGTTTGGATTTCACTTGAGCACGTAAGCTAAGTAATTAATGAAAAAATACTAATTCTGAACCATAAATTTAGATGAACTTTTTTATTTTGTGAAATACATTTCGGGTTAAACAGTTTAACCAAAAAATCAAATATAATATTTTCTATTTTGGGAAAAAACATTTACAAATTTGCAAAACCTATGATGCCATGTAAAAGCAAAATAGTCCGTGTTCAATTTTTAACATCTATTTAAAAATATTATACAACTTTTAGAGGTTTTTGGGTTCTTTTTTAGATAAAAAAAAGTATTAAGGAAAGAAGTTTTAAATGTCGTTATTTGGGAGAATGACTTTTAGAAAGTCTTTATCTAGGAAAATGATTCCTATGATCTTCATTAAAAATCATTTATTTGGTAAAATCATTTTCCCATAGAATAATTTTCATTAAAAAAAATCATATTTTGAAGCGGCGTGAACTTCTACGGCTACCTCCAAATGCTGACACATCCTCAACTAAAATATGTCTCTAGGTTATTCTCCTCACGGGACACAAGTGTCTGCGCCGATATACATAAAATCATTTCTCACAGGCGGATAATTTCTGAAAGTTGTTCCACCACATGAAGGCAATGAATTGTTTTTTTAAGTTTAGCAAAAACAAGGTATATTTTTGTAATTATCACGTTAATGATTAGAAAATTTAGAAATAATAAGGGAGTAAACATACCATAACATTTCTTAAAGAGGGTGTCAAGTTTCAACTTGTTGGCCATCCAATTTTAAGATCTAGCATTGTAATTTCAGTGTAAACTAACTATAGCCAGACTTTAAACACTTGAATTTAATCACAAGATAGGTGGGAGAGGTCAGAGGTGTACAACGAGCCAACTGATTTTTTTTGGAATTCATTGAAATAGATATACTTCTTGTTATTATTGACTTTTTGTGTTGTTTAAGATCTAACTTTAAACCGAGTTTAACATGCCAATAAAGAAATTCAGGTTCATTCAAAGTCAGCCAATTTGGACTTTGAAAAAAGTGCAATAGGAACAATTTTGAAACGAGATCGAACCTATCCTTCTGTTCAGTCTAGTGGGGCCTTTTCCATGTGTGGATCCATATTATCCACTGGGGGTGCGGTCATATCGCCTAAACAAAAAAAAAATAAAAAATCAAAGATGAACCTTAAAAATTCTTTCCACTATTATATAGTAGCTAGATAGTAATAAAATATCGCTTTCTCCTTATTTTGCTCTAGCTAGGGATGAAAACGGTACGGATATTTTCTGATCATATTCGAGACCGAATCTGTTGAGAGGGGGTTCAGATCTGTCCGTATCCGAGTCCGTATATTCGATATCCGATACCGTATCCGTATTCGAGTACTTATGATGTTGACATCCAATCGTATCCTATCCGATATAGCTGACACTGTCCATATTCGAATTCGAATCCAATCAGAAATATAAAAATAAATATAATATTGGTGATATTATCCTATCCGTTTTTATCACCGGCTCTAGCTCTGCTCCAGTTCCGAGGGACGGACCTGGGCCTAAGGCTCTAGGACCTAGACCCAAGTCGTGGCCCAAATGTTAGGCCCCTACCCCCACAAATGGCCAGTCCCGAATAAGGATGGCAACGGGTATATACCCGTCGGGTATCGCCGGAACGTTCTCTTCCCCGCTACGGAGAATTCATCCCGTCCCCATCCCCATTAACTGTCTCGGGTATAGATTCTTGCCCATCCCCGTACCCGTCGGGTATCGGTCGGGTAACAGATACCCGACGGGTACTGCATACCCGATAAACAAGGACACCTGGGGTCGCAGCTTTGCAATCGGAGACGTTTCTTCTTCACCCGGGTATAAGTGTCGGAGTCTCGGAGATGCCGAGGAGAAGGAGCGAGGTTGCGAGGAGGACGAGCAAAGGTGGTAGAGAGACCAAACTGAGGAAGCAAGGGGCACGAGCGCTTGTGAGACAGGCATGCTTGTGCTGCTGGCAGAGATGATGAGGAAAAATTGAACGAGGGTTCCTAGAATACACAAATTATATATATGACTGTTCAGATTTGGACCAAAATATCTATGTTGAGCTTCTTTGGGCCTAATACTCGCATGACAGCTCAAATAGTCGGGTTCCCCAACGGGTAACGGGGACGGGTAAACAGGGAACGTTCCCGTACCCGCTATACCCGTCGGGTATGGATTCTTGCCCATTTAGATCCCCGCGGGTAAAGATATGATCCCATCCCCGTCCCCTAATGGATCAAATACCCGTCGGGTATCGGGTATCGGGTCCCCGTTGCCATCCTTAGTCCCGAAGTCCCGATGACCGACCTCCCGTTCCCGTCCTCCGCCGGCCCCCCACGCCAGCCGCCACAATCACCGATCCGCGCCACCACCAGCCGCCGGAGCGGCGGAGCCGGCTTCCTCCATCCTCCCTTGTTCTGTCGTCGTCCGTCGACCGTGCGCCCCTTGCCCCCCTTCCGGGAAGCGGCGGCGTATCCGTGCACGACGGCAAGAGGCAGGCCACGGCCACCGGTCGCAGGCGCAGGCACAGGCGAAGGCGAGTGGGGACGGGGCCAGTCACGGGCACGTGACCGGCGGCTCGGCCGATCGGCGGGGCGTGGGGTAGCCGGCAGGGTGGCAGGCGCGGGGGCACAACCAATCCCCAAATGGCGTTGCTCCCTTTGCCGCTCTGCGCGTGCAGGCCCCTGCTCCGGCGCCGGCTGCCTGCGGCGAGGCCGCCCGCCTCCGCGTCCAGGGGCCAAGCAAGGTATGAATCAGTAATGGTTGGGCATTGTTTCATTTCTTGCTAGCTGTTGGTGTCACTGGCTCACTGCCATTAGTATTTTTTTTGGGCTGGGGATTAATTGGTAGAACTACCATACTTAATTTGGCACGATATCTATAGCCAACTCTTGTCTTTAGTTTCCTGTGCTAAACTAGTGGCAATACTATTAGCTTCCCTCAGCCTGGCTCGTTGCTAAACTGTATACTGTGTCAAAACCTTGCATTGAGGTGCACATAACTCACTTCTCAAGTGCATACGACTCTGTAGCCAGTTAACATTGGGTACATATGGCCTTGTTGCAATGTACTCCCTCTGTCCCAAAATTAGTGCACATCTCGCGCTTCGAGAAGTCAAACATGAAAATAGCTCCTATTTTCAAAAAAACTCTCCTCTGTTAATGGATTTTTGGAGGTGGTGTTGTCTCCCAAAATGAGATGTACGCCTCTGAAAATCGGTGGCTATTTTTAGAGATTGGCTTACTTTTTATCTGCCTCTGTTAATCAAACACACTGTCTCCCAAAATCATTTTTTTAGTAGTGAGTGACAATGATTAATAAGGTGAATATGAATTTTGATGGTATAAAGCAATACATACACATTGAGTTTTTCATATTAGCTCTGCCTGGTTTGTGGCTTCTCATGGAACTCCTGTATATTATATATTACTATCAAATCACAAGGATCGATCACCTTCATTTAGTAGACTAGGTTTCTTTCAGTTTCCTTTTAATTACCAGCAGAAGACTACCAGGGCTAACGCGTGTCGTGCATTTCTGCTAATTGTGCAGTGTAGCATAGGTTGCTTGTCTGAATGCTATGGTGAACCGAGAAACATGAGTTCATGCTCCCCTGGGTCTGGCTGCTGTGAGGCAGATGTCCCAGCTAATATGGGGTATTGCAAATCTTACTTCAATCCAGACTACAATGACACCACTGCCTGCGGCTATACTGTAGTGATGGAAGCGAAGGCGTTTAGCTATAGCACAACATATAGGTCGTCCTCATCGTTCTGGTATGCAAACAACGGCACAGTTCCAGTTGTAATGGACTGGAGGATTACATTCGACACATGCGAGTGTGCACAATTGAACGACCCCAGTTCATATGCATGTGTTAGCGACAATAGTGAATGTGTCGATACCACCAACGGGCCAGGCTACCGTTGCAAGTGCCTAGACGGGTATCAAGGCAATCCCTACGTCAGAGAAGGAGGATGCACAGGTTCATTTTCTGTGCTCTCTCTTGAGAAATTAGCATGAAAATTCGATGCGACGATTCTAAGCGGTGGTCTATATATATATATGAAGTATTGTTATTCCCTTTCAGATATCGACGAATGCCAGAGTAATACTACGAATAATTGTGCGGCAAGAGGTGCGAAGACTTGCATAAATATACAGGGAGGCTATACATGTTTATGTCCACCGGGAAAAACAATGATGAATGACAGGTGCATGGCAAATCAGAAGTCCTCTTCTTGGGTGATAGCAGTCGTAGGTAGGTTCCCCTACTCCCCTGCCCTGCAGCAAGGCACTCCCATCCTGTTTGAGCTGTGCTCCAAACTGTCCAAGCATGCCCTTAACAATTTGTTGTTATACTATTTCCTACAAACAGTTGTGATTTCATAGCCGCTGTCTATATATTCTTCTTCTTTAATTTTATAACAAAAAACATACTAATCTATAAGTGTGGTGAATCTTTGCATGCAGGTTCAAGTGTTGGACTAGTGGTCCTAGTCGTTACTATAACATGTGCATACTTGATCCTACAAAGGAGAAAGCTGCAGCACATCAAACAGAGATACTTCCAACAGCACGGAGGTATGATGTTGTTTGAGGAGATTAAATCACAACAAGGTAGTAGTATTCCTTTCAAAATATTCTCTGAAGCAGAATTGTAAGAAGCCATCGACAAGTTCGATGAGAAACGAGTGCTGGGTCAGGGAGGACATGGAACTGTGTACAAGGGGCTTCTCAAAGGCAACGTGGAAGTGGCTGTAAAAAGATGTATGTCCATTGACGAGCAGCACAAGAAAGTATTCGGCAAGGAAATGCTAATCCTCTCTCCAATCAACCACAGGAACATCGTTAAGCTACTCGGCTGCTGCCTCGAAGTGCAGGTCCCCATGCTGGTATATGAGTTCGTCCCGAATGGCACATTGTTCCAACTCATACATGGGAACCATGGCAGGCAGATTTCCTTGGCAACTCGCATACAGATCGCCCATCAGTCTGCTGAGGCGCTTGCCTACCTGCACTCGTTGGCATCCCCACCAATCCTCCATGGAGATGTCAAGTCTTCCAACATCCTCATCGATTGTGATTACACCGCAAAAGTATCAGACTTCGGTGCTTCCATCCTGGCACCAACTGATGAATCGCAGTTTGTCACACTTGTTCAAGGAACTTGTGGGTACCTTGACCCGGAGTACATGCAGACGTGCCATTTGACAGACAAGAGTGATGTGTATAGCTTTGGGGTTGTTCTCCTTGAGCTGCTCACACGCAAGAAGCCCTTTAACCTTGATGCACCTGAAGATGAGAAGAGCCTAGCATTGAGGTTTATTTCTGTGACAAAGGAGGGCAGGCTGGAGGAGATACTGGATGATCAACTCAAGAATGATGAAAACATGGAGTTTCTAGAAGAGATTGCCGAGTTAGCAAAGCAGTGCTTGGAGATATCTGGTGCCAATAGGCCGTCGATGAGGGAAGTCTCTGAAAGGCTTGATAGGTTGAGAAAGGTGATGCAACATCCATGGGAAGAGCAGCAGGACCCTGAGGAGATGGAGTTGTTGCTTGGAGAGTCATCCTTGGCAAGCTCCGAGATTGTCAACACTGGAATTTTAAGCATCGAGAAGAAGGCTGCCAGGAATCTAGAATCAGGACGTTAATCACCAGGAATTACAAAAGGAAGGTGAGATTATTTTATTGATTACCTGCGCCTATAGCCTATGGTAAGCTAATGTCAAAGTTGGGTCACACTGATCCAGGGTCACTTTAGGCTATTTTTGTAATGTTGAGATGTGTATTTTAATTTTAAAAACATAATAGAACAATGGCTATTATTACCAATGGCGATTACAATAGTGTAAATTGATGGTCGGATGTCTCTAATTTTCTTTTTTTAAAAGAATCTATGTTTATATTTTCCTAGTGCGTCTTGTGGGAACAAATTAGTAACCATAAGATGGTATGATACCTATGTATGTTTGCTTTAACCAATAAGATAGTATGATTGATTTTATCTTGTGAAAAAATTATTAAGCTGTTCTAAATTATTCCTAATTCACCACTTCCCCTCGGGGGACAAGGGCACCTGGATTCCCTAGACTAACAGTGTGACTACAGCTTCCCAGTTGTATGTCTCAGGAACAGCAGGCATCCATATGGATGGCAGCAGAACATACAGGTGATTGACCAGTCAGTGATGCATTGAAGCTACCATAGACAGACTGATAGCTTCTCCTGAAAACTGCATGTAATTGGACAGGAGCCGGGAAAAGGGACGAAATTAGATTACAATCAATGCCACAACCTGTGAATGTGATGGAACTCTCATGGAAGGCCATACCAAAGCATGGATCGTTGTTGGACCAGAACTTACATGAGTTCCATTGACATTGCTGTCAGCCTGTCACAGCTCGAAACATGCATCTTCAGACGAAGACCAGCACTTTCGTGTCTGAATATCTGATCTGATTGAGGTCCAGATGTTTGATTGCTGTGACTGCAACCAGCTTGCTGGAACACGGGCAGAACGCAATCGCGTATGGAGTCCGGAGGAT